>NC_134502.1:10602601-10702601 GCF_040206685.1 Ascaphus truei
CAATGGGACCGGAGCATGTATGTAAAGCGAAAATGTACTTGAAGTGAAGCACTGCCTTTTCCCCACTTATCGATGCATGTACTGTACTGCAATCGTCATATACGTGCATAACTGATGTAAATAACGCATTTGTAACAGGCTCTATAGTCTCCCTGCTTGTGCACAGCTTCGGTGCAGGTAGGGAGTTCAACTTTGCTGTTCAGGACGTGCTGACAGGCGCATGCGTGAGCTGCGTTTGACTATTGGGCGATATGTACTTACTCGCGAGTGTACTTAAAGTGAGTGTCCTTAAAGCGGGGTATGCTTGTATCTCTCAATGTATTACTTCCTGGTAAAACATTGTTATAAATAAATAAAATTTGCACAACAGCTTCTGTAACCTCTGCAACAGTCTCTGTAAGGCCTTGGACATCAGACACAAAATCAGGGCACAAATTACACCAAACTCCATTTAAATTGGATTGTTTGACCTCATTCCATGCCTCTCCGATGTTTCTTACTGCATGGAGAATGTTGTAACCCTTCCAAAATTCTTTTAGGGTTGGACCACCTTCCACATCAGTTGCTCTGATGGCTTGGGAAAATGTTCGCCTAAGATAGTAGGCCTTGAAGGAAGCGATAACCCCCTGGTCCATCGGCTGTATCAATGAGGTGGTGTTGGGGGGCATGAACACCACCATAACGTTTGGTTGATGGTCATCCAGGTACACGGGATGGCCAGGAGCATTGTCCAGGAGCAGCAATGCTTTAAAATCAAGGTGCTGGTTCATGCAATATAATTGCACAGCTGGAATAAATTGATGCTGGAACCAGTCCTCAAAAAGGCTCCCGGTTACCATGCCTTACGGTTGGACTTCCAAATCACTGGAAGTGTGCTCTTTGCATAACCCTTGAATGCCCTAGGGTTTTCTGCATGATAAACAAGCAAAGGTTTTAGCTTGAAATCACTTGCAGCATTTGATCCAAGCAGAAGAGTCAGCCTGTCCTTTGCAACTTTAAACCCGGGCATAGATTTTTCCTCTTTTGCAATGTAGCTTCTACTGGGCATTTTCTTCCAGTAGAGCCCAGTCTCATCAACATTGAACACTTGACGTGCGCAATAGCCACCGTCCTCTATAATTTTGGCCAATGTAACAGGAAAGGTTTTAGCTGCCTCCTCATCAGCACTACAGTAGCAGCTTCACCTGTCACTTTAATGTTATGCAAGTTTGCCCTCTCTTTAAACCGCATAAACCAGCCCTTACTTGCAGTGAACGTTTCCTCAGTGGTCCCTTCTCCATGCTGTTGCTTAATGTCCTCATACAGACTCAAAGCCTTGGCCTGAATTAAGGCTAAACTAATAGGCACATGACGCTGGGATTGATCTTCCAGCCATATGATGATGAGTTTTTCTACCTCAGCAATATGCCCAGCACGTTGCCTTATTGTTGTACCTTGCATAGGTGCTGAGCCCTTGATCTGTTCCAAGATTCTTGCCTTGTCTTTTATTATAGTCACAATAGTTGTGCGAGGTATATCCAAGGCACGTCCAATTTCTGTGTTCGTCTCTCCTTTCTCAGAGCGCTTTATTATGTTTTGTTTGGTCCCTAAAGTAATAGATTTTCTATTCCTTTTTGGAGTAACAGCACTTTGCTGTTTGCTTTTTATCAGCCATGGTTTAGGGCTAAAATACACCACCAAACCTTCACACAGACTGTTCAGAATGATTTCCCTAGCCTGCAGCCTTCTGATTGGACATTTGTAGCAATTTTTTAAAGCGTCGGATAAGCCGTTCGGGCGTCGTAAAACAGGCCATAGGGATGCATTGACTAGCGTCGGATACGCCGTTCGTCGTTAAAACGAAACGTCGTAAAACGAGGACCGCCTGTAATTGTCTTTTGGTCATTAACTATTTCACACAGTGCAGCATAAATGACATGGATCTAGTATAAATATATATTTTGTTTATTGAATATATCATGTTCTAATATACTTTATCTTTTCATTATTCGAAGAGTGGCACATATCCTAGATCCTCCGTAGCTCCACAAACTACAGTCTGTTGTTTTTAACTATTTTTTTTATATCTATACTATAATTCTAAGTTGGATTCCAGTTTCCGTTTGTTTGTATGTCAGAAGCATCGAAATCCCAGAAACGGCACCACGTAGCACCACAAAACTTTCACTGTACATTCTGCTGCGGATTTGTAGGTCAAAGCAACTATTTTGAGCTTCCAATGTGACTCACCTCCCAAATTATGGACATTCTAATGTCCAACAAATCTCTTACAGTGGGGGCGTGGCTACTAAGTGAGGGGCGTGGCTATTAAGGGAGGGGCTTTTTTGTGCCTGCTTCGGTGCTGTGTGTATGATGTGAGATGTGACGGGGGGGGAGAAAACGGAGTAAGTTGGGTGGGGGGAAGAAAACGGAGTGAGTGGGGGGGAAACGGAGTGAATGTGGGGGGGAAACGGAGTGAGTGGGGGGATGAGAAATTGGAGTGAGTGGGGGGATGAGAACTGAGTGAGTGGGGGGATGAGAACTGAGTGAGTGGGGGGATGAGAAAACGGAGTGAGTGGGGGGGGTGAGAAAATGGAGTGAGTGGGGGGATGAGAAAACGGAGTGAGTGGGGAGTGGAGAAAACTGAGTGAGTGGGGAGGGGAGAAAATGGAGTGAGTGGGGGAGGGAAGAAACGGAGTGAGTGGGGGAGGGGAGAAATGGAGTGGGGGAGGGGCGAAACCGGAGTGAGTGGGGGAGGGGCGAAACCGGAGTGAGTGGGGGAGGGGCGAAACCGGAGTGAGTGGGGGAGGGGCGAAACCGGAGTGAGTGGGGGAGGGGCGAAACCAGAGTGAGTGGGGGAGGGGCGAAACCGGAGTGAGTGGGGGAGGGGCGAAACCGGAGTGAGTGGGGGAGGGGCGAAACCGGAGTGAGTGGGGGAGGGGCGAAACCGGAGTGAGTGGGGGAGGGGCGAAACCAGAGTGAGTGGGGGAGGGGAGGAACTGGGGTGAATGGGGGAAGGGGGAAATGGAGTGAGTGGGGGAGGGGGGAAATGGAGTGAGTGGGGGAGGGGGAAAGAAAGGAGTGAATTAAGGAAGGGGGGAGTGAGTGAGTGAAGGGGGAAGAAGGGTGTGAGTGAGTGAAGGGGGAAGAAGGGAGTGAGTGAAGGGGGGAAGAAGGGACTGAGTGAAGGGGGGAAGAAGGGAGTGAGTGAAGGGGGAAGAAGGGAGTGAGTGAAGGGGGAAGAAGGGAGTGAGTGAAGGGGGAAGAAGGGAGTGAGTGAAGGGGGAAGAAGGGAGTGAGTGAAGGGGGAAGAAGGAAGTGAGTGAAGGGGGAAGAAGGGAGTGAGTGAAGGGGGAAGAAGGGAGTGAGTGAAGGGGGAAGAAGGGAGTGAGTGAAGGGGGAAGAAGGGAGTGAGTGAAGGGGGAAGAAGGGAGTGAGTGAAGGGGGAAGAAGGGAGTGAGTGAAGGGGGAAGAAGGGAGTGAGTGAAGGGGGAAGAAGGGAGTGAGTGAAGGGGGAAGAAGGGAGTGAGTGAAGGGGGAAGAAGGGAGTGAGTGAAGGGGGAAGAAGGGAGTGAGTGAAGGGGGAAGAAGGGAGTGAGTGAAGGGGGAAGAAGGGAGTGAGTGAAGGGGGAAGAAGGGAGTGAGTGAAGCAAGGGGGAAGAAGGGAGTGAGTGAAGGAGTGGGGAAGAAGGGAGTGAGTGACGGAGTGGGGAAGAAGGGAGTGAGTGAAGGAGTGGGGAAGAAGGGAGTGAGTGAAGGAGTGGGGAGGAAGGGAGTGAGTGAAGGGGGAAGAAGGGAGTGAGTGAAGGGGGAAGAAGGGAGTGAGTGGGGGAGGGGGGGAAACGGAGTGAGTGGGGGAGGGGGGAAACAGGGGGGGGGAAACGGAGTGAGTGGGGGAGGGGGGAAACGGAGTGAGTGGGGGAGGGGGAAATGGGGGAGGGGGAAATGGAGTGAGTGGGGGAGGGGGGAAATGGAGTGAGTGGGGGAGGGGGGAAATGGAGTGAGTGGGGGAGGGGGGAAATGGAGTGAGTGGGGGAGGGGGGAAATGGAGTGAGTGGGGGAGGGGGGAAATTGAGTGAGTGGGGGAGGGGGGAAATTGAGTGAGTGGGGGAGGGGGGAAATTGAGTGAGTGGGGGAGGGGGGGAAACGGAGTGAGTGGGGGAGGGAGGAAATGGAGTGAGTAGGGAAGGGGGAAATGGGGGAGGGGGAAACGGAGTGAGTGGGGGAGGGGGGAAACGGAGTGAGGGGGGGAAACGGGAGAGGGGGAAATGGAGTGAGTGGGGGAGGGGGGAAACAGAGTGAGTGGGGGAGGGGGAAATGGAGTGAGTGGGGGAGGGGGGAAACAGAGTGAGTGGGGGAGGGGGGAAATTGAGTGAGTGGGGGAGGGGGGAAACGGAGTGAGTGGGGGAGGGAGGAAATGGAGTGAGTAGGGAAGGGGGAAATGGAGGGGGAAACGGAGTGAGTGGGGGAGGGGGAAACGGAGTGAGGGGGGGAAACGGGAGAGGGGGAAATGGAGTGAGTGGGGGAGGGGGGAAACAGAGTGAGTGGGGGAGGGGGAAATGGAGTGAGTGGGGGAGGGGGGAAACAGAGTGAGTGGGGGAGGGGGAAACGGAGTGAGTGGGGGAGGGGGAAACAGAGTGAGTGGGGGAGGGGGGAAACGGGGGGAGCGGTGAAACGGAGTGAGTGGGGGAGGGGGGAAACGGAGTGAGTGGGGGAGGGGGAAACGGGGGAGGGGGGAAACGAAGTGAGTGGGGGAGGGGGGAAACGGGGGAGGGTGGAAACGGAGTGAGTGGGGGAGGGGGGAAACAGAGTGAGTGGGGGAGGGGGGAAACAGAGTGAGTGGGGGAGGGGGGAAACAGAGTGAGTGGGGGAGGGGGGAAACAGAGTGAGTGGGGGAGGGGGGAAACAGAGTGAGTGGGGGAGGGGGGAAACAGAGTGAGTGGGGGAGGGGGGAAACAGAGTGAGTGGGGGAGGGGGGAAACAGAGTGAGTGGGGGAGGGGGGAAACAGAGTGAGTGGGGGAGGGGGGAAACAGAGTGAGTGGGGGAGGGGGGAAACAGAGTGAGTGGGGGAGGGGGGGAAACAGAGTGAGTGGGGGAGGGGGAAACAGCGTGAGTGGGGGAGGGGGAAACAGAGTGAGTGGGGGAGGGGGGAAACGGGGGAGCGGGGAAACGGAGTGAGTGGGGGAGGGGGGAAACGGGGGAGGGGGGAAACGAAGTGAGTGGGGGAGGGGGGAAACGGGGGAGGGGGGAAACGAAGTGAGTGGGGGAGGGGGGAAACGGGGGAGGGGGGAAACAGAGTGAGTGGGGGAGGGGGAAACGGAGTGAGTGGGGGTGGGGGAATGGAGTGAGTGGGGGAGGGGGAAACAGAGTGAGTGGGGGAGGGGGGGAAACGGGGGAGCGGGGAAACGGAGTGAGTGGGGGAGGGGGGAAACGGAGTGAGTGGGGGAGGGGGAAATGGGGGAGGGGGAAACGGAGTGAGTGGGGGAGGGGGGAAACGGAGTGAGGGGGGGAAACGGGAGAGGGGGAAATGGAGTGAGTGGGGGAGGGGGGAAACAGAGTGAGTGGGGGAGGGGGAAATGGAGTGAGTGGGGGAGGGGGAAATGGGGGAGGGGGAAACGGAGTGAGTGGGGGAGGGGGGAAACGGAGTGAGTGGGGAGGGGGAAATGGGGGAGGGGGAAACGGAGTGAGTGGGGGAGGGGGGAAATGGAGTGAGTGGGGGAGGGGGGAAATGGAGTGAGTGGGGGAGGGGGGAAATGGAGTGAGTGGGGGAGGGGGGAAATGGAGTGAGTGGGGGAGGGGGGGAAACAGAGTGAGTGGGGGAGGGAGGAAATGGAGTGAGTAGGGAAGGGGGAAATGGGGGAGGGGGAAACGGAGTGAGTGGGGGAGGGGGAAACGGAGTGAGGGGGGGAAACGGGAGAGGGGGAAATGGAGTGAGTGGGGGAGGGGGGAAACAGAGTGAGTGGGGGAGGGGGAAATGGAGTGAGTGGGGGAGGGGGGAAACAGAGTGAGTGGGGGAGGGGGAAATGGAGTGAGTGGGGGAGGGGGGAAACAGAGTGAGTGGGGGAGGGGGAAACGGAGTGAGTGGGGGAGGGGGGAAACGGGGGAGCGGTGAAACGGAGTGAGTGGGGGAGGGGGGAAACGGAGTGAGTGGGGGAGGGGGAAACGGGGGAGGGGGGAAACGAAGTGAGTGGGGGAGGGGGGAAACGGGGGAGGGTGGAAACGGAGTGAGTGGGGGAGGGGGGCAACAGAGTGAGTGGGGGAGGGGGGCAACAGAGTGAGTGGGGGAGGGGGGAAACAGAGTGAGTGGGGGAGGGGGGAAACAGAGTGAGTGGGGGAGGGGGGAAACAGAGTGAGTGGGGGAGGGGGGAAACAGAGTGAGTGGGGGAGGGGGGAAACAGAGTGAGTGGGGGAGGGGGGAAACGGGGGAGCGGGGAAACGGAGTGAGTGGGGGAGGGGGGAAACGGGGGAGGGGGGAAACGAAGTGAGTGGGGGAGGGGGGAAACGGGGGAGGGTGGAAACGAAGTGAGTGGGGGAGGGGGGAAACGGGGGAGGGTGGAAACGGAGTGAGTGGGGGAGGGGGAAACGGAGTGAGTGGGGGTGGGGGAATGGAGTGAGTGGGGGAGGGGGAAACAGAGTGAGTGGGGGAGGGGGGAAATGGGGGAGCGGGGAAACAGAGTGAGTGGGGGAGGGGGGAAACGGAGTGAGTGGGGGAGGGGGAAATGGGGGAGGGGGAAACGGAGTGAGTGGGGGAGGGGGGAAACGGAGTGAGGGGGGGAAACGGGAGAGGGGGAAATGGAGTGAGTGGGGGAGGGGGAAACAGAGTGAGTGGGGGAGGGGGAAATGGAGTGAGTGGGGGAGGGGGAAATGGGGGAGGGGGAAACGGAGTGAGTGGGGGAGGGGGGAAACGGAGTGAGTGGGGAGGGGGAAATGGGGGAGGGGGAAACGGGGTGAGTGGGGGAGGGGGGAAATGGAGTGAGTGGGGGAGGGGGGAAATGGAGTGAGTGGGGGAGGGGGGAAATGGAGTGAGTGGGGGAGGGGGGAAATGGAGTGAGTGGGGGAGGGGGGAAACAGAGTGAGTGGGGGAGGGAGGAAATGGAGTGAGTAGGGAAGGGGGAAATGGGGGAGGGGGAAACGGAGTGAGTTGGGGAGGGGGGAAACGGAGTGAGGGGGGGAAACGGGAGAGGGGGAAATGGAGTGAGTGGGGGAGGGGGGAAACAGAGTGAGTGGGGGAGGGGGAAACGGAGTGAGTGGGGGAGGGGGAAACAGAGTGAGTGGGGGAGGGGGGAAACGGGGGAGCGGTGAAACGGAGTGAGTGGGGGAGGGGGGAACGGAGTGAGTGGGGGAGGGGGGAAACGGGGGAGGGGGGAAACGAAGTGAGTGGGGGAGGGGGGAAACGGGGGAGGGTGGAAACGGAGTGAGTGGGGGAGGGGGGAAACAGAGTGAGTGGGGGAGGGGGGAAACAGAGTGAGTGGGGGAGGGGGAAACAGAGTGAGTGGGGGAGGGGGGAAACAGAGTGAGTGGGGGAGGGGGGAAACAGAGTGAGTGGGGGAGGGGGGAAACAGAGTGAGTGGGGGTGGAGGAAATGGAGTGAGTGGGGGAGGGGGGAATGGAGTGAGTGGGGGAGGGGGGAAACAGAGTGAGTGGGGGAGGGTGAAACGGAGTGAGTGGGGAGGGGGAAACGGGGGAGGGGGGAAACGGCGTGAGTGGGGGAGGGGGGAAACGGCATGAGTGGGGTTGGGGAAACGGCGTGAGTGGGGGAGGGGGGAAACGGAGTGAGTGGGGGAGGGGGGAAATGGAGTGAGTGGGGGAGGGGTGAAACGGGGGAGGGGGAAACGGAGTGAGTGGGGGAGGGGGGAAATGGAGTGAGTGGGGGAGGGGGGAAACAAGGAGAGTGGGGGAGGGGGGAAACGGAGTGAGTGGGGCAGGGGGGAAACGGAGTGAGTGGGGCAGGGGGAAATGGAGTGAGTGGGGGAGGGGGAAACGGAGTGAGTGGGGGAGGGGGAAACGGAGTGAGTGGGGGAGGGGGAAACAGAGTGAGTGGGGGAGGGGGAAACAGAGTGAGTGGGGGAGGGGGAAACAGAGTGAGTGGGGGAGGGGGAAAAGGAGTGAGTGGGGGAGGGGGGAAAGGAGTGAGTGGGGGAGGGGGAAAAGGAGTGAGTGGGGGAGGGGGAAAAGGAGTGAGTGGGGGAGGGGGAAAAGGAGTGAGTGGGGGAGGGGGAAAAGGAGTGAGTGGGGGAGGGGGAAAAGGAGTGAGTGGGGGAAGGGGGAAATGGAGTGAGTGGGGGAGGGGGGAAACGGAGTGAGTGGGGGAGGGGGGAAATGGGGGAGGGGGAAACGAAGTGAGTGGGGGAGGGGGAAACGGGGGAGGGTGAAAACGGAGTGAGTGGGGGAGGGGGAAAAGGAGTGAGTGGGGGAGGGATGAAAAGGAGTGAGTGGGGGAGGGGGGAAACTGAGTGAGTGGGGGAGGGGGGAAACTGAGTGAGTGGGGGAGGGGGGAAACTGAGTGAGTGGGGGAGGGGGGAAACGGAGTGAGTGGGGGAGGGGGAAACGGAGTGAGTGGGGGAGGGGGGAAACGGAGTGAGTGGGGAGGGGGATACGGAGTGAGTGGGGGAGGGGGGGAGAGGGGAAATGGGGGAGGGGGGAAACGGAGCGAGTGGGGGAGGGGGAAACGGAGTGAGTGGGGGAGGGGGGAAACGGAGTGAGTGGGGGAGGGGGGATACGGGGGAGGGGGAAACGGAGTGAGTGGAAGAGGGGGAAGAAGTGAGTGAGTGAAGGGGGGAGAAGGGAGTGAGTGAAGGGGGGAGAAGGGAGTGAGTGAAGGGGGAGAAGGGAGTGAGTGAAGGGGGAAGAAAGGAGTGAGTGAAGGGGGGAGAAGGGAGTGAGTGAAGGGGGGAGAAGGGAGTGAGTGAAGGGGGGAGAAGGGAGTGAGTGAAGGGGGGAGAAGGGAGTGAGTGAAGGGGGGAAGAAGGGAGTGAGTGAAGGGGGGAAGAAGGGAGTGAGTGAAGGGGGAAGAAGGGAGTGAGTGAAGGGGGAAGAAGGGAGTGAGTGAAGGGGGAAGGAGGGAGTGAGTGAAGGGGGAGGGAGTGAGTGGGGGAGGGGGGAAATGGAGTGAGTGGGGAAGGGGGAAATGGAGTGAGTGGGGGAGGGGGGAAACGGAGTGAGTGGGGGAGGGGGAAACGGGGGATGGGGAAACGGAGTGAGTGGGGGAGGGGGGAAACGGAGTGAGTGCGGGAGGGGGAAATGGAGTGAGTAGGGGAGGGGGGAAACAGAGTGAGTGGGGGAGGGGGAAACGGAGTGAGTGGGGGAGGGGGAAACGGAGTGAGTGGGGGAAACGGGGGAGGGGGGAAATGGAGTGAGTGGGGGGGGGAACAGAGTGAGTGGGGGAGGGGGAAATGGAGTGAGTGGGGGAGGGGGGTAAACTGAATGGGGGAGGGGGAAACGGAGTGAGTGGGGGAGGGGGAAACAGAGTGAGTGGGGGAGGGGGGAAACGGGGGAGCAGGGAAACGGAGTGAGTGGGGGAGGGGGAAACGGAGTGAGTGGGGGATGGGGGAAACGGGGGAGGGGGGAAACGGAGTGAGTGGGGGTGGGGGAAATGGAGTGAGTGGGGGAGGGGGGAATGGAGTGAGTGGGGGAGGGGGAAACGGAGAGAGTGGGGGAGGGGGAAAACGGGGGAGGGGGGAAACGGCGTGAGTGGGGGAGGGGGAAACGGAGTGAGGGGGGGAAATGGGGGAGGGGGGAAATGGAGTGAGTGGGGGAGGGGGAAATGGAGTGAGTGGGGGAGGGGGGAAACAGAGTGAGTGGGGGAGGGGGAAACAGAGTGAGTGGGGGAGACGGGGGAGCGGGGAAATGGAGTGAGTGGGGGAGGGGGGAAACGGAGTGAGTGGGGGAGGGGGGAAACGGGGGAGGGGGAAACTAAGTGAGTGGGGGAGGGGGGAAACGGGGGAGGGGGGAAACGGAGTGAGTGGGGGTGGGGGGAATGGAGTGAGTGGGGGAGGGGGGAATGGAGTGAGTGGGGGAGGGGGAAACGGAGAGAGTGGGGAAGGGGGAAAACAGGGGAGGGGGGGAAACGGCGTGAGTGGGGGAGGGGGGAAACGGCGTGAGTGGGGGAGGGGGGAAACGGCATGAGTGGGGGAGGGGGGAAACGGAGAGAGTGGGGGAGGGGGAAACAGAGAGAGTGGGGGAGGGGGAAAACGGGGGAGGGGGGAAATGGCGTGAGTGGGGGAGGGGGGAAACGGCGTGAGTGGGGGAGGGGGGAAACGGAGTGAGTGGGGGAGGGGGGAAACGGAGTGAGTGGGGGTGGGGCGGAAACGGGGGAGGGGAGAAATGGAGTGAGTGGGGGAGGGGGGAAATGGAGTGAGTGGGGGAGGGGGAAACTGAGTGAGTAGGGGAGGGGGAAATGGAGTGAGTGGGGGAGGGGGAAACGAGGAGAGTGGGGGAGGGGAAAACGGAGTGAGTGGGGGAGGGGGGAAACTGAGTGAGTGGGGGAGGGGGAAATGGAGTGAGTGGGGGAGGGGGAAATGGAGTGAGTGGGGGAGGGGGGAAAGGAGTGAGTGGGGGAGGGCGGAAAAGGAGTGAGTGGGAGAGGGGGGAAACGGAGTGAGTGGGGGAGGGGGGAAACGGAGTGAGTGGGGGAGGGGGGAAACGGAGTGAGTGGGGGAGGGGGGCAACGGAGTGAGGGGGGAGGGGGAAATGGAGTGAGTGGGGGAGGGGGAAACGGAGTGAGTGGGGGAGGGGGAAAACGGAGTGAGTGGGGATGGGGGGGAAACGGAGTGAGTGGGGGATGGGGGATACGGAGTGAGTGGGGGAGGGGGGAAATGGGGGAGGGGGAACGGGGGGGAGGGGGGAAATTGAGTGAGTGGGGGAGGGGGGAAACGGAGTGAGTGGGGGAGGGGGAAACGGAGTGGGGGAGGGGGGAAATGGGGGAGGGGGAAATGGAGTGAGTGGGGGAGGGGGGAAACGGAGTGAGTGGGGGAGGGGGGAAACAGAGTGAGTTGGGGAGGGGGAAATGGGGAGGGGGAAACGGAGTGAGTGGGGGAGGGGGAAACGGAGTGAGTGGGGGAGGGGGGGAAACGGGGGAGGGGGGAAATGGAGTGAGTGGGGGAGAGGGGAAACAGAGTTAATGGGGGAGGGGGAAACGGAGTGAGTGGGGGAGGGGATGGGGGGGAACGGGGGAGCGGGGAAACGGAGTGAGTGGGGGAGGGGGGAACGTGTGTAGCGGTATCTGGCCTTGTGGCAAAGGTATGTCCAGTATGGCTGTGACTCGATCGCGAGTGAGATGTCTTATTCCGTGTGAGAGACAATGACCGAGGAATACTACAGAGGTGGAGCACCACTGGAGTTTGAGGAGTGTCGCCTTGCATCCCTGATCCGCCAGATAACATAGTAGACTTTCTGAGGCTTGTTCGGCAGACTTGTGATCATCTGCACATAGGAGTAAATCATCAACATATTGTAACAGGGTTACAGAAACATTCTCTTTCTGCCATGTGTCTAAAACAGTGCCATTGCCTTGGCAAACTGGCTGGGAGAGTTCTGTGCCCCTTGTGGCATTACGGTCCATGTATACTGTTGGCCCTCATGAGTAAATGCAAAAAGATACATACATGAAGGGTGCAATGGAACACTGAAATATGCATTCGCCAAATCCACCACTGTAAAGTATTGCGCTGTGGGCGGAACCCCTGCAAGGAGTGTGTGTGGGTTGAGGACAATGGGAGTGTCTAAAACAGTTGCATCATTTACTGCTCGAAGATCTTGAACCATTCTATACTTATCAGGTTCACCCTTCGCGGTGCGTTTCTTCACAGGGAAAAGAGGGGTATTGCAGGGTGAGGTGCAAGGTATTAATGCGCCATTTGCAAGAAGAGCCTTAACATGTTTCGTGATAGCATCAGCTTGTGCTATCTTTAGTGGGTATTGCGGTTTACGGGGAAGCGGGGCCCCTTGTTTGAGCTGTACAACAATGGGTGGTACCGTTAGGTGCCCGATATCCTCAGGGCCTGTGGACCATAATTTGGACGGGATCCTATCCAGGACAGCGGGTGGTATACTGGCAGCTGAGGGTTTGTCCGCTAATGCCAAAAGTATTGGAAGGGAACAAAGGGCAGAGACATCTGACTCCCAGAGCGGGGAGGTTACATCAATGTCCTCGGAGAATATTATGGAGGCCTGTAACCTGGACAAAACATCAGCGCCAAGCAGATTAAGTGGGCAGGTAGAGGAAACTACAAATCATGCAAATAGTTCAGGGTAGGGACCTATCTGCAGGGGTCGTGTTAATGGGCTAGAGCGCGGTGTGCCATCTACCCCCACACATGAAACATCAATATCAGACAAATAGGAAGGGTCGGGTATATCTGCAGCTCTAATTACGCTCCTGGCTGCACCTGTGTCTACCAGGAAGGGGGTGAGGTGACATACATTATTGGGGGCGCCTTCTACCTGCTTGGGCGTCTGCCCATATAACCTTGGGCCGCGGTCGGGTACTGGGGGTGTCTGGGGTTAGTATTCCAGGTCATGTTCGCCTCCTGTGCAGCGGCCTGTAACTCACTATCTGAGTCAAAACTACCAGGCATACTATAGTGGACAGTCTGTCTGGGTCTGTGTGCTATTGTTGTGTCAGGGTAGACTTGAATCCCTACCGCTGGGGCAGTGATTGTTTGGGGTGAAAGGGCTGGCATCAGGGGCGCAGTCGGGGTGTAATAGGAACCATCCGCCTGCAGCACAGGATATAGTTGTGCTACATGGGCAGTCAAGGTTGGTTTGTCATTCGTGGGCGGGGTAGTGGGTTGTATAGGTGGGGGTGCTGCTGGAGCTGGGAGCGAAGGTAACAAAGGAGTGAGTATAGATAAATCAAAATCAGTCACACCGTGGCGCTGCACACCACAATTAAAACAATCTTCCCTGCATTGGGGGTTTCGGGTGCCACACCTTAAACATGTCCAGGGGGGTGAGTCAGCACCAGCATAGGGTGGGGGTTGGTCATTTTCAGGGTGGTTACTTGTACAGTCACCGCAAGGGTGATAAAGAAATACAACCTTCCCTCCCTTTTCTATCTCCTGCTTGTTCCATTTTTCTCTGGACAGCCTTGGCAACATTAAACCAGGCTTCTGCTCTCTTCAGCAGGTTGTTATCACTCAAAATTCCTCTCTTTTCTATCAATATCTTTCGCCACTCTTCTGGCTGTAACCTGCCTTCTGCTGCAGTAATACCACATACTTTAAACAGCATACTTGCTTTCTTTTTCACTTGTTATTATATTAACTTCTGTCCTGGCAATGATAAAATAAATGCAGCAGGACCCTTCTGTCCCTCAACAGAATTCTTTTGACCCATATTAACGTAAGGTATGTTTCCCTGTGGGATTCAAAAACACACAAGACGGCGCTCACTGAGCTTCTCACTCCCACAGAAAAAGACCCCTCTTTCATTTAAACATCTGCACAATTTCCGTATCTTTTGCACATTCCTTTGGAGGAAAAAAGGGGTTTTTTGGCGCGGTCTGTGCTGCTATTGTTCGGATTCTCTTTCTAGCTGCCATTAGAACAGAAGGAAAAAGAATATTTTCTGGTTTTAAAAGACCCATTCGTGTGGCCAGTACGAACAAACCTTTTAAATAAATAAATCTTTACCAGTTGCAGGGCTGCTCCCATTCCTTTTCGTTCTGTTCTCTCTCTTTCCGCCACTAGGTGGCAGGCTAAGACTCCTTTCTCTGTCTTGCCTGTGTTCCCATGATTTTTTTTTTTTTTCAAGCTACACTGCAATTACTAGCAAAAATGCCCTGCTTTTTTTTTTTTTTTCTTTCCCTTCACTTATAACACTTTCTTTCCCTTCCAAATAATATACACAGTATCTAATTGTATCCCAATTTCTGCATATAAACCTTTCATAAAAAAAAAATATATATATAACCCTCAATACCTACTTCCTCAACTATTGGCAAATTCACTTGCTATTTCTTTCCTATTCACTTTCTTTTTTACTGCAAACCGTACCTTAACACGGAAAAAACAGGAGTTCGGGCAGTTTAACGTCTAGGGGTTATCGCCCAAGCACCTATGGGCTATCTCTTCTACTCTCAACAATCCCCACCCGTCCTCATGAATTCTCAACACTAATACACAAACACATTTTGGACATAACATACCACTTGATTATGAGAGAGAGGAAAAGGTTGTTCAGGGATCAATCGGCAGGATTCCGCGCTGTTACCAACCGTAACGCGCCTCTTTAACACCCTTCCCTCTGCAACGCGCCAACCACGCAGTCACTCCAGGGATCATGTGTTCCTCTCTGAACCGACTATCCCTTACTCCCCCTTTTCCCCTCCTTCCACCAAGTTTACAACATACAGTGACAAGACCCCTAGTCAGCCGGCAAAAATCCCACTCCACTTTGGGCTCCCACTTGCGGCACTGACTAACATACACAACATGTAAACGTATACCGGGTGACAGATAGTCTAGGTAACAGGTTTGAGTTTAAAACGGGCTCTGGGCAAGATATCTACCTGTCTTTAGGTGACCTTCGGAGAGCCATATGAGACACAGAAATAGACCAACAGCGGAGACAGTGCGTATCGGTAGATAATAAATGTTATCTTACCGTACTCCAGAGGTGATCAGTCTCCTGCCGCGTCCGCACTTGGTCCACCCCGGTCCCTCTGCACACGGCTGTCTGTTGACACGGCCAGCTGATTTGGATAATTTGGATCAGACCAAAACATCTTCAGAGTATCTGTCCCCGTCCAGATTATTTTCCCTATATATGTAGTGCATGCACTGAGAAAAAATCACGCTGACACACAGGAGTTCAGAATGATAATGTCTGCCTTTATTACTACACAGCCTGCGTTCATATACAGAGGCTGTAGGGGAGGGGGTTTGTATGCAAAAGAGCTGTCTCAGGTTCTTTGTTAGGTCTTGTCCTTGTATGGTCTTGTTGTTATGATTTATGGTCTTGTTATTCCAGTTTTTTAACACATCAGCATTGAAGTGGAATTCCTAGGTGGGGAGCCATCTTCCATACTTGATGGGAGGGGTAGCTGTGGTAGCCATTTTGAGTAAGGAATCATAGCAAGGTACACATTACAAAGAAAGAAGAAATAGGCATTTTATCCAATCCATCACAGATCCAGAGGGATCTCTAAGTCGAGTATCCTTTGCAACCAGTCTCTAATCATTTCCCAAATCGGGACCACCTTTGTGCAAGACCACAGCATGTGACACAAGTCAGCTATTTCCCCACATTGCTTGGGGCAAAGCGGGGAATATCCTCTGACAAATTTAGATAGTTTTAGTGGGGTATGGTACCAGCGCATAATGACCTTATATGCGTTCTCCTTTAACATAGTGCAGATTGAGCTCTTGGCTGGTGCCTGCAGGATCCTGTCCCAGTCTTCGTCCTCTACGGTCTTCCCTAGGTCAACTTCCCATTGTCTGATATAACGGGGTTTGGGTTCGTCCGCCGTCTCAGAACAGATCACCTAGAACAGTACATCCTAGATGTTCGTACCCTTGTGTCTGTTCCTCTGGAACACAGCTGCTCAAAATTTGTTCTGACTGGCCGGATTGGGAATTTATTATAGAACGCTCTGATCTGGAGGTACCTAAACAATTCAGTATTTGGCATTTCCTTTTCAGCTTTGACGTGATCGAATATTTTAATGTGCTTTCTACCCTCCAGATCCATCAGTCGCAAATATCCCGACTGAACCCACAGTGAGAAGTTAGTGCTATTCATTCCTGGAGCGAAATCTGGGTTGCCTACCAGTGGGGTCATCAAGGAATTTTTAGTGGTGAGAGAACAGCTACATTTAGAAGCCTCCCACACCGCCAAGGAGTTAGAAACAGCCTGCAGCGGCCTTCGTAGTGTAGTCCTACACTTTTCGGGTAACCAAATTGTTGTGCAGCTCAACTGGTGCACAGCACTCTCTCCAGTGCCACCCATCTCCGGAGGCCCGGGGTCTGTGTGCCACTGTATAATTTGACATAATTGGGCCGCCTTGTAGTATGCCAACAAGCAAGGTACCGCCAACCCCACTCTCGAGGTAGGCCTCCTCAAGATATTTTTCTTAATTGTCGGACTCTTTTTATTCCAGATAAACTTCATTATTCTCGACTGGAGAGAGAGGATGTCTTCTTTTAGCAGGGGGACTGGGAGGGCTTGGAAAAGGTATAACACTCTTGGAAGAAGATTCATCTTCACGCTATGAATCCTCCCGATCCAAGAGATGCCACACTCCGCCCATCTCCTGAGATCCTCTCCCAAAGTCTTGAACAACCTGGGATAATTAGCCTTGTATAGTGCCTTATAGTCCTTTGTGATATTAACCCCTAAATATTTGATCACTGAGGTTTTCCATTTAAAATTGAAGTTTAAATCAATCAGTTTTTCTACCGGTTTGGGCAAACTTATGTTGAGGGCTTCTGATTTGGCCTGGTTAATTTTAAACCCTGAAATTTGGTTAAATCTCCCCAATATCGCAAAAACATTGGGCAGAGAGGTAAGCGGTCTCGACAACGTTAGAATCGCGTCATCTGCGTACAGTGCCACTTTATGTGACTGCTCCTTCAGCGAAATCCCTGTTACATCGGGGTTTACTCTCACATGCGCTGCCAGGGGTTCTACACATAGGGCAAACAGCAACAGGGACAAAGAGCACCCCTGCCTCATCCCGCTACAAATGTGAAATTGTTCTGATGGGAAGCCATGGTGCCTCACCCTTGCCGTTGGGCCCTCGTATAGTGGCAAGATAGCCCTCAGGAGGTGTCCTTCAAAGCCAAATACCTTCAGCGTCTCTCTTAGGTAAAGCCAATCTATTCTATCGAAGGCTTTCTCTGCATCCGGACTTGATACCATTGACGGGATATTTTGCTTCTAGGCCAGATCGATCAAGTCTATTATATGTCTGTTATTGTCTGCCGCTTGCCTGTCTCCAATGAACCCTACCTGATGCGGATGGATCAACCTGGGAAGGACACTACCCACCCTGTTTGCTAGCATTTTGGGGAAAAAATTGATGTCGGAATTGATCAGAGAAATGGGCCGGTAGCTCTTACAGTCTGCCGGGTCCTTTCCAGGTTTATGGATCAGGGAGATAGACGCCTGAAGCATTTGCGCTGGGAACGAGGCCCCTGCCAGGATTTAATTGAATAATTTTAAACGATGTGGGGCTAGTATTTAAAAAAAAAATTATAATACAGGTTTGAAAAGCCATCTGGGCCTGGCGCTTTTGCTGGTTTAAGTGACTTTATTACCTCCGCTAGCTCCTCTAGTGAGAAGTCTTTCTGTAACGCCTCCCGCTCCTCCTTGCTCCATGCCGGCAGCTGTGCTTCTTGTAGAAACCCCTTAAGATTCTCCCTCGTTTTCTGATTGTGGTCAAACTTATCTCCATCATAGAACTTTTCGTAGTAGGATTTGAATTCCTCCACAATTCGCCTAGGATTAGAGGTAAGGTCCCCCCCTGCGTTCGGATCGATTGTATATGATAATTTGGCAATTTATTCCCAATCTTATTGGCAAGCAGGGTATCTGGCTTGTTCTGGCTTAACTCCTTTTCGGCCTGGGCGGATAGCAACATATTAAATTGATGTTTGGTGTCTATTAACTCCTTCAGAATGTCATCCTGTTTGAGTTTCTTATGGAGAGCAGAGAGGGATGCCAATTTCTCCCGCAACTCCTTTATCTTACACTCACGCTCTCTTTTTCGTCTAGCAGCCAAACTCATCAGGATTCCCCTGAGGGTAGCCTTATGGGCCTCCCAGAGCATGGAGTGTGACAACACACTACCCTCATTCTCCCTAAAATAGTCTTTGATCCTCTCCCCCACTTTTCTTTCAATGTCTGGGATCTTCAGCAGTAGCTCGTTAAGCTTCCAGTTCGCACCTGGCCTGTCTAGTGAATTTAGGGTGCACCTCAGCTCTATTGGTGCATGGTCTGACTACGAAATGACGTGTATCCCCGTATGGGAGACCACTGGGACCATTCTATTTGACACAAGGAAGTAATCTATCCTGCTGTTTCAGTTGTGTGGGTGGGAGAAAAAAGTGAATTCCTTGACTCCCTGGTGCTGCTCCCTCCAAATATCCACCAATTGGCAGTCCTGTAGGCCCTGTGTGATGGTTAGTATGTCCTGTCTGTGGGAAAGGTTAGTCCTTGTGCATTTATCTAAGTCTGGGTTAAGTGTCCTGTTGAGGTCCCCTGCCACTATAGTGTTTCCTTTTGCTTCATCGTGTAGCCTTCGAAAAAAGAGGGAGAAAAACTCCCGTGCCTGCTCACAAGGAGCATATATTGAGGTCAGGGTGAGCGTCTGGCCCCGTAGGGACCCTGTAAGAATTATGTACCGCCCTTCCTTGTCTACTATTTTCTTGTCTACTTGGAACGGAACTCTATTATGTATCACGATCAGCACCCCTCTCTTCTTTACTCTGTCCGAGGCCATATACACTGACCTGAAGTCCTTGTCCAGGAACCTGGGATAACTATGGAAAAATGAGTCTCCTGTAAGAAGACGATGTCCATGTTGTGCCGCTTATAATCTCTAAAAGCCAATTTACGGTTTGCCGAGTCATTAAATCCTCTGCCGGAGTGCTTGCAGATCTTTGTATAGCCTTTCGAAATCGCAGCGCCGAAATGGCTGCAAGCTTGACTCCCAAGTCCCTCATCCTCCCCCTCCTGCTCTGTGTCAGAGCAAGGATTTGAACTGAGCGCCATTTCCTCTGCTATTCCGCCTTCTCCCGCACCACCGAAGTAATGCCTCACGTCGGACAGTTTCTGCTTTTTCTGTCCAGTCGGCTTCCTCTGGGCCATCTCCACTGCTTTATACTGCCTCTGCTGATGTTTTGGGGCAACTTCTGAAGTTTTGAAGGTTTTATTGCGTTGATTCTATAAAGCGAGGCACGGAACTAGTCGATCAAACAACCATGCTCTTAGCCGTCGCGCATGCGCCTCTAACTATTTTCTTTTTATTACATGTTTGTGTCCGCTTAAATATAGGTCTTTTTGCAGATTATTGTGAATGATATGAGCCCTCTCTTTTAGCCATGGAGAAATTTGTCCGTTTCCCCCATCCATAGAAAACTTCAGACGTGATTTCCATACCTAGACTCATTGGGTGTTGACCAATGAGCACATGAGAATGTTCCGATAAGTCACTCCCGGTGGGGAGAAACAAGCTACAAGAAGGGTGTCTCATACCAATACTGTATACTCTCTGACGAAGCGCTGTTTACAGCGTGAAACGCGTAAGAGGCACCTTTTATACTTGTCTGCACCATGTTGTTGAACATACATTAAAGACTTCTTCATCAGAATTGCTGCAGCCCGAGATTACCCGTTTTTTTTTTTTGCCGGCTGTGCTCCGCTTTCCTTTCCCTGCCGGGACTACCCATCTACTTATACCACGTGACGCACGCCAACGGAAGAAGAACAGACGACCTTATGTGAGTAATCAATACCATTTATTGCTTCAATACATTGGTTATTACTGGGATACTAACACAGGATTGCCATAGGCTCTAGAGAGGCAGTCCCAATAGGAGGTGAAACAGTGGGACGGATTTATTACCTCCCATCTATACTACCTACCAGGACTTTATATATGCCTCCACTTAATGAGCCTATACCTGTGTATACGAGGACTCACTGATTTACAGGTCACCTGTATTATTACCTTTCTTCAAGCAAGTTATCTATTAAATCGTGAATGTGATTGGGTACCTGGTTCATTTGTAGCACTGTAAACCATTGAACTTTGTTCTACTTGTACAATCCAGTACCTTGCCTGCCTTGAACCCCTGCTGCCTGACTCTGCTTTGGACCTTGGACTCTGTGTTACTCTCCTGCTCTGACCCTGGCTTTGGCTTTACGACGATCCTTCTCTCTCCTATCCTGACCCTGGCTACGTACCCCAACGATCCGCTACTCTCCACTCCTGGACTCTGCAAGTACCACGTTTACTCTGTTTTTCTCTAACCCTGACCCGGCTTGCAAGACTATCCGACACTCTAGACTCGCCCTCGCAGTTGTGGTCGGTGTTCTATACAAATCCCTACCTCAGCCCAGCGGTCGCGCCTCGTTTGTTGTGAGCTACACTGGCGACACACTTTATTCGAGCTCGGCTAGTCCCACGAATTCGGGTATACCCGGGTGTATTGAGGTTTGTGACTGTTTTCTGCCCGAGTGCATTGAGGTATTTTTCAGACAGGGATTGCAGCATTTTATTCCCGATGGCTGCAATACTGCACAGTATATATATATATATACTGCATTACAATTCATGAATTTATGCCATCTGGTAGACACGCGAAGCATTGCAGCCTATTAAATCCTAATCATTATCATTTAACAGATCAGCCGCCCGTCAGCCAGGCATGAACCCAGGCTGGGAAGGCAAACGCAACGGGGCTTGTCAGAGGTGAGGAGCGGCGCATTCCAGGTATCTGCCAGGTACATACTGGGTATTTGCTCGAATAAAGTGTGTCGGTGCAGTACGCGTTACACATAGCAGGAAAGTCCTGTATACTTGAAAGTAGCATTGAATAATTAAATATACATTATAATCCCTAAAATTAAATAACATCATTCTATTTAAAAACGAATTAAAACAATTGTCACGGTGGGCCAGAACGTATCAACACTTTTATATTTTTGGGATTTTCGATTAAACACAACATGGAGGGCAAAATAAATTGTCATTTATTTCCTTGATAGACAAACACACGACAACCTCAGAATACACTTAATTAAACACTTACTGGGATGGAGAAACAAAATAAATTGTCCTTTGCACGAAAGCGGTAGAAACAAAGTCTCTGATTTAAAGTCTTTTGAAATGAGTCGCAAGTTGCCGACCCAATATCTCCGTCAGTTGGAAAAGTTTGTTCTCGTTCATAGGGATTCGTTCGGGAGTCACCAGGACTAATGAATTCCTGAAGTTGGGGTAAATTCGTAGTTACGATGTTATTAACCCTGTGCGTCCTGGAACAGCTACCGCTGTACTTGAACGGAATCTTAAGCAAAGTTTGGAAAAGTCATGAATCACACCGGGCATAGCCCGGCAAGCATGTTTATAGAGTTCACAGTCCTTAACATGCGAGCCTAATCCCCTCCGTGGGAATATTTTACCCACCAATCCCCGTTTTGCCAACAGTTTGCAGACTGGGCAAAACAAGCTTTCCGTTTTGCAAAGCACATGTGTCAGCCTGACACCTATGCGGTTTAGCATACCAGGGGTCCACCCTCAACTTGGCGACCCTCAGTCTAGGGTTTGGTCCCAAGGTGTCAATTGTCACGGTAACTTGTGAAGGGTTATAATATACACAATCTCTGGGTTGAATTGAACACGACTAAGATTTGATAAATTAAGTTTATTCCTTAAAGAAGGTGAACACACAAGATTGCACAAATAACATACAGAATATGAACACTTACTCAGGGTTTGGGGCAATGAAGCAATCAGGATCTGGATTGTCAATTCATTCACGATACAGGATACAAAACAAAGTCACAATGAAGACACTGGGCATAGAGCTTACACTCGTTTATATGGAGTTTCAGCCCTATACCCTAACATTGGGGCCCAGGTATTGGTTACCAATTACCTCCACCCAATTACCCCTTGCCACCTCACGTGAGAAGCAAGGTAGTACCTGCCCACAGGGGTGGGCATTATTCTAATCAGGGGCTCATTTCCCTAGCCCCCCTCCCACAAGACTAGCGTCACCTAGTCTGCCTTGGACAGGAAAAGCTTTGTCTCAAGGTGTGAAACACAACACTTTACCCAAGTACCCATGTCCTGCTCTTCTGTGTCCTAGCATACACAAGCAGGGTGGGTGAGCCTTTGATCAGGGGGCTTATTGTAGACCACTTGTCGCCCCCTGAGCATTAACATATCATATGGGCCTTTAGTTTTTCCGGGCTTAGAAATACCAGGGATGCAGAGTAACATTTTAATATTAAACATATATTAAAATAATCCGTTCTGTGGGTCTGAGCGGGCTGAAATTTGCCAGGTCCTAATGCCGGAGGACCCTTGCCATAGTGGCCAAATATCAGCCTGCCACGACCCCCAGAACCGGAGATACCAAAACAAAGTTAAAATCCCCTATTAACTTTAATGCAGGATTCTCTGCTGTAAGCTAAAAGAAATCACTGCATTCACTCTTCCATTGAAATCAATGGGCTCCGCCGCTATAGACTTTTAATGGAGCAACTCCGCCATTGAAGTCAATGGGAAAACCTCATTTTTCACAGTTATCCATTCTTGATCGGAGAGGGCTGGAAATTGAAATGTAGTCATGCCGGAGCAGTGACTACATTCTACCCAAATCCCAGCCCTCTGGTACTCACAGAACCGGAGATATGGGTTTTCACTTTACATACTTTCGGACTTAGCCGTTTCAAAGCCATATGGGCCCAAACCACTGAAATTCCCATTGACTTGCACGGGGCTTCAATGGCGGCCTATGGACGAGCTGCAAAATGGAGCCTGAAAAGGCGGGAAAGGGGACAAAGGGCTATAAACACAAACTTAACATTAACCCTTTCCCTCCCAACTGGATCCCAGTGTATGTGGTTGATGCATACACTGTACAGGTACAAACACCAATAATTGTACCCATATACATTTCTATCACATAGAACACAGTTTGCCCTGAAGCAGGGGAGTAAAAATACATTAATTCCCTCTAAATGTGGGAATAGGATAACTAATGGACGTACCTTTTGGTTGTGAAGCAGGGGAACATATGTATTATGAGTACATTTTGGGTTAACCCCTCACTTCCTAGACGGTGGGAGGTGGTGGCTAATGGAGGTGACCCCTTTATTACTCGCTTGGCACCCCTCCCCCGTCACATCAATGGCTCATGCTGAGTACCGGGATTTGGCACTCAGCAACTTCACGGCCATTTTCACACTTGGAATCTCTGAGGCTTTTCAACCCTGCATTTCACCAGACTCAGAGTCTCCCACTTAGCAGGGGCTCTCTGAAGTGCAGGGAGGAAAATACTGTAAATTTTATATGTATGTGGTTGGCTTTTTTACTGGGACTTGCACTCCAAAAATTAGTGTGCTAGCTGTCTCTGTTTGCAAGTTAGTCCGCTTAATTGAAAGGCTTTCTTGTGGGATTCTAACTTCACCTAGTTCTCACGTCAATTGACCGACTTCCCACGGCAATAGCTTTCCCTCTTTTTCAAGTTACACGAGCTAACAAGGCAAGGATACATTCTGTCGAAAAAACACTTCAGATCTAACCGCAAAGCCCTTATTCAATTGCGGTTACGAGGTATAGGGCTTAGAAATGGATACCCATTCTACAAACCAGACCTCCCGTATACAGCCACGCTTCTTCAATCAGCGCTTGGTTCAGCGGTCACAACGCCATCTTGTGCCTAAAAACGAATACTACTGTGTGTAAAGAAATCCCATTACTACAGGCAGGGAATGCACTGCACAATGGGGACAATAAGGATGGTGCAGTGGAAAACATAGAAGTGTATGCATATACAGTTAACCCCTTCACTCCGAATGCGAGGTGGAGTTAATCAGCCGGGCATAATGACTTTATTAATGGCCTGATTAACCCTGTCATCGCCACAACAATTTTTATTATTTAATTTATCATTTTAAAATAAATAAAATGTGCTGCATAGCAGCGCTGCGCAAACTTTTTCAGCTGCGGCCCCCTTCCTGGGAGCCGTAGCGTTCGCGCCCCTCAACCCGAAGGCACGGCGTCAAATTACGTTGCGTCGCCGAAGACCCGGCTGCCAGCAGGTAAGTGAGTTACAGAGGCATAACACCTCCACCGGCATTTAATTTAATGCCTGGGGGAAGAGCGCAGGGGCCTCTGTAACCGCCCACGCCCCTCCTAGAAATTTTCGCGCCCCCCAGTTTGTGCACCGCTGCTGTATAGCATCATGACTATATGCTTAATATAATACCTTTTTTTGGAATAATTATATTGGCCAATTGGGCATCCAATTTACCTATGGCTTGAATGATATTGTTCTAATTGTGGATCTTAGCTGATTGGAGAGTGGCAACCTCCTACCTGATTTAAGCTCACCCCCTCCCACTTTTAAATGGTTAAAAGCTCACTCCATAGCATCTCCCACTCTCAGGGGAACTTGCTTGCTTGCAGTGTGATTGTGACAAATCTAATACAGAGTGCTTTTCCTGGCAATGTATAGGTTAATAAAAGCTTCAATCAGACTTAGAACTTTGCAACTAATTTTGACAGATTTATTATAAATCATTCTTCCTGGCAATGCACAGGTTATTAAGAATTTATATTAGTGATGGACGGGTAAAATAATATCAGTGAAAATGAACTTATTACCTAGAATACTTTACCTATTCCAAGTGCTCCCCGTCACGGTTCCAGCCTATGTAATAAGAGACTTGGAAAAAGAGATAACCAAATTTATATGGAACGGCAGAAAACCTAGGATAAAGAAGACACTGATGGCTCTCTCCCAGGCAAGAGGAGGCCTGGGTCAACCAGACTTAACAAAGTACTATGAAGCGGCTAGACTAAGTCCGCTAATCTATTGGTCCGCAACCCCAGGGAAAAAGCCGTGGGTGGATATAGAGAGAGTGGAAGCAGGGACAAAGGAGTTAGCGTCTCTTCTATGGGTAAAAAAGGGGAACAGACAAACAGCCTATAGAGCCCACCCAGTCTTACTGCACTCTCTAGACATCTGGGATAAAAACTGCAAACACAGGCAAATCTCCTCCATTCCCTCACCCCTAACACCCATTGGAGCCAATCCCGAATTTACACCAGCTCACAACTCAAATATCTTTAAGCAATGGGATGAGAAAGGGCTCTCTAGGTTAGGAGACATGCAACAGGGAGGGAAAGTTAAATCATTCATGGGAATAAGAGAGGAATATAACATCCCAACCACACAAATATTCCAATACATACAACTGGCCCACTATGTTTCCTCAATCCAACCAAACGACACCTGGAATAGGCCACTCACCAACTTTGAGAGCCTATACCAAAGAGGTCACTACAATAAAGGAACGATTGCCCAACTCTATCAGGTACTTTTAAAACAATATGACGACCAAACAAGCAAAAACATACTAGACTGGGAACACGACATAGGAAACTCCCTAGAGGAAGAGGACTGGGCAGAAATCCACGAAAGGACAGCTAAAGCTTCCCGATGTTCCCTAATCAGAGAAACCAACCTGAAAGTCCTACACAGATGGTATTACACACCAGCCCGCCTCCACTCCTTTTTCCCGCTAACCTCCCCAATGTGTTGGCGTAACTGCGGCCAAATAGGCACATTTAAACATATATGGTGGACTTGCCCCAAAATCATCCTATTCTGGGGAAGAGTTAGACGCCTAATAGAAGAAGCAACAGGGGTAGAGCTAACATGGGACATAGAAACAGTGCTCTTACTAAAACCGACAGACGGACTTGAGAGAAAAATAGACTTTTTGATAACGCAGATCCTCTCCGCAGCCAAAAATTTAATAGCAAGACATTGGAAAAAGAACGACCCACCCCCGATCAACGAGGTATTGCACAAAATAAACTACATAATGACGATGGAGAGACTTACAAGCCTAATACACGACAGACACAACTCCTTCCTGACGATATGGGACCCCTGGGAGACATACATATGGAAGAACCCAATAGGAACCATAAAATAGTAAGGAAACCAGTAATAACTACTAAAGGTTAGGTAGACCTAGACCTAGCATAGGATGTGACAAGTATCATAGAATGTTTGCTTCCTGCATGAAGCCAGTGATGGATGCTACCCCACCACCCTACCCCCCCTCCCCACCCCATAACCCTTTTATTTTCTGTACCCCCCTCCCCCCCACTCCCTTCCCCCCTTTATATGTTAATATGATTTCTGAAAAAATAAAAAAATATATACGTTAAAAAGAATTTATATTAGTGTAGGGACCCTTGAGGTGTGGTCTGCCGTGCAGTTGCTCAGGGGCTTACAACAATTTGGCCAAAATGTTAAACTAAAAGACCATTTATTTAATAGATATCAATACATGTATATTTAGGCACTGTACCGTGTATAAAGTTTCGCTGGATGTGCATTGAGCTCTGTCTGTGATGTATATTGCCATGCTCAGTAGCACTCCTCTGTGACACTTATACGCTTATATATATGTTGTGGTTATTTTGGGGGTTCAATATGAGCTTGTGGGTGTTCTATATGCTTTATGCTATATACCAACGAAATAGTCTCTGTGAGTGACTTTGTCACGATGGACGGAACTTATTAACAATTTTATCTTTTGGGGAACTAGATTGAGCACACAAGTTGAGCAAAATTAATTATCATTAATTTCCTTACTAGACAGACACACGACAACCTCAGAATTCACTTAATAAAAACACTTACTGAAGAGAGAAACGGAATAGAATGTCCAGAAAGGGGCAAAGCACCAGAATATTGTCCTTTTTAAAGTTCAGTACTTTTGCAAGGGCACAAATTGCCAGCCCAATTCTTCTGTGGATAGTGCAATGTTATTTCCAGTCCAATGAACCCCAATACCGTGAGCCAATTGGGCAGTCTTTAGTATGGGCTTCCTATGCCAGATAGATGATCCTTATAGTTGGTGGACAGGCAGGGGTGTTGTCTGATCTGATGTTATGATGTCTCTGAAATCATAGAAAAAAAGCAACAGGGCACGCACATGGCGTGGTATGGCTTTTCTCAATCACCCCCCTGCCTAGAACCCTGAAATCCTACTTACAGGATGAGGGCTCTCGAGTACAGTTGAGAGAATTTGTGCCTCACGTCTCTGTCCCTCACAGCTTCTCACGGATCCACGTGGTCTGGTCTGCAGGGGTCCCCTCACTCAGCGATGATGGTAACAGGGATGGTTTACTCCAGCGCTCCCACAGATGATTGCGTGTGGGGGGGGGGTTTGGAGACGGGGATCTCCCCGTCTCCAAACCCCCCCCCTCCCCCCACACGCAATCATCTGTGGGAGCGCTGGAGTAAACCATCCCTGTTTCCATCATCGCTGAGTGAGGGGACCCCTGCAGACCAGACCACGTGGATCCGTGAGACGCTGTGAGGGACAGAGACGTGAGGCACAGATTCTCTCAACTGTACTCGAGAGCCCTCATCCTGTAAGTAGGATTTCAGGGTTCTAGGCAGGGGGGTGATTGAGAAAAGCCATACCACGCCATGTGCGTGCCCTGTTGCTTTTTTTCTATGATTTCAGAGACATCATAACATCAGATCAGACAACACCCCTGCCTGTCCACCAACTATCAGGATCATCTATCTGGCATAGGAAGCCCATACTAAAGACTGCCCAATTGGCTCACGGTATTGGGGTTCATTGGACTTTATTCACAGCGCCTGGGACAATTTATTTGTATGTTTATTTGGCTTATACAGGTTTGGAATAGTCTGTTGATTTTTTTGTTCCATTGGCTGCTTTCGTTTTTGATCACTTTAGGGTTATTCACCTTAATTTGTTATCACATTATCACTATTTTATATATTTTTTTGTAGGTTAGCGCTTTTTAGAGGGTTTATAATTGTTTGTTTGCTGTTATTTCCAGTCCGTTGGGGTCTGATAGATAACCCCCAGCACTAACGGAGTCCTGACGCAGAGTTATGTCCTTGGTTCCAATGTGATAATACTCTTTGCATTCCAGGGTCGTTGTTGCTGCTCTTATCCGCTGTTAGAAGCGTGATGGAAGTCCGCTCACATTGTTGAATGAAAAACGAAAGACAACGGGGATAGCTCAGGGAGCATGTATATAGGGTTTGAGAACCTATCTCCAACATACCCACCCAATTCTTCTCGTGGGAATTTTCCCATTCACAAATCCCCAATTTGCCCACAGTTTGCAGAGTGGACACTATAGGGATTTCCGGCTAATACAGCGCCTGTGCGACATTGCTACCTTGACTGCTTAGCATATGTGTACTCCCCTTTCTACCTGGCGCATTCCCAGGCTGGGAGGGGGACACGGGGTGTGAGCTAGCCCAGATGGCTAACAGGATCTCCTATTCAGCAGGCATCCTTGCTAATTCACACATCTTGACTCTGGGGCTATTATACAGTGGCGGCCGAGCTGACTCTCATGCGGCTACCCCCGCAGTGCCCCTGCAGTTTAAAAATAGCGCGGGCAACGCGCGGGCTGTCTTCAGCCGAAACCGGCCGGTTTTCCTGCGCCTCGGGCGCTTTCAATAGTAAGCGCCATTAGCGCTTATCTATTGAAGCGGCCGCCGCGCAGGAAACTCCGTTTTTAAACGGAGAGCAGACCCGCGGCTAGCCCGCTACGCTCCCGGCAAGCTTTAGAATGAGCTTAGCCGGGACAGTATGCAACACTTCCCTAGACTCACAGGCACTGCCTCAGCATGGGGTCTATGAAGATCGCATAGGAAAGTGACCCAGCTCATAGGTGTTAAAACATTTGGTCCCTGGGTGCATTTCAATGACAGTAGAAAAAACCTCATCCTGCCTGTACATTTAAAACTGCAGCAAAAATACACTTTATTAAAAATACATGTTTCACTTGTCCTACAAGTATAGTTTTAATATGTGCGTGCTTGTGGTGTTACACTGGAGCTGCACACCAAATTTCAGATTGCTGGTGTCATGGGAGAGGGGGTTTGGCCCGGGATTAAAGGGGTTATACCCCATCTGGCCACCCCCTACTCTCACCTGGGAAGCAAGGGGTTAACTGGACTGTGGTCCAGTAATGTGTTTTTACCTTGCTTCAGCATCCCAATGTATATTCCCCTGTAAAAATGTATTGTTTCTGTTCCAGTGTTTGCACCAACACATACACTGGGATTGATGCGGGAGGGAAAGGGTTAAGGTTAACTTAGTGTTTATAGCTCTTTGTTCCATGTTCCCGCTTTTTCAGGCACCATTTTTCAGAGTCCCATAGGTCGCCATTGGAGATCCATGCATTCCAGAGAAAGAGGGTCCCGCCATTGACTTTAATGGCGGAGCGGAGGTCCCATTAAATCCAATGGCGGCACGCGCCCATGCATTGTCTATGCGGCGCCAGCCATTAATTCCAATGGGGAAAAGCCGCGTGGCGTGAAAACGGCTAGGTCCGAAATGGTGAAAAAAAATGTAAGTCCATATCTCCGGTTCTGGAAGGACCAGAGGGCTGGGATTTGGGTAGCATGTAGCCAAGGTTGTAGCCTGTAGCATGTAGCCAATGCATGGCAATTCGCAGCCCTCTCCGAACAGCCAGACGGAGTGTGGGCAAATGTAAAGATTTTTGGTTTTTCCATAGACTTCAATGGCGACGTCTCCCCATTGAAAGTCTATGGCGGGGAACCCCATTGACTTCAACGGCGGAGCCGCGCCATTAAAAGCCTATGGCAGCAGAACCTGTTGATTTCAATGGGGAAAGAGTGAAAGGCAGAGATTCATTTTTAAAGGGAAGAATCCTGTATTTTAAAAGTGTTTTAACCTGCATTTGGGTATCTCCGGTTCTGGTGGTCGCAGAGTAATGAGACTTGGCCACAATGAAGATACAGTTCCGGCAAGAAAAGCTGGCAAGTATCAGCCCACTGGGCCCAACGGAACCGATTATATTAATATGGGAAGATATTAAACTGTGAATGATATTTTGAGTCTGGTATGAGAACGCAGAGCCCATCTGCTATGTTAATAGGTCAGGAGGGCAGACAAATGGTTTAGCATAAGCCCTATAATCAACGGTTGACCGCTCTGATTGTATACACTAGGGCGAAGAACAAAGGGCCTGAGTGATCTGTAAGTTCACACTTGCAGATAAGGGAGATTCTACTTCAAAGGACTCCACTAGCCAGCTAGGTGCCCCAGGGTTAAGAGATAGGCAGGCCTGAGGTGTTATATAAATGAGTCTCAGCCTATAGTCATTGTCTTTGTGTCATTCTGAGATTGCTGCATGAACAGCTAATCAAGATTTCTGATTATTTCATCATTCCAATTCTAAGTAAGTGCATTTTTTGTCTGTTATTTGTATATCTCGTGTGTTCACCTTTTTCAAGGAATAAATTATATTTTATCATATCTAGTCGTGTTCAGTTCAACCCAGGTATTTTGGTGTATATTATAGCTTGTCATAAAGTTACCGTGACAGCTGGCCCATTCCATTTCTGAGTTACAGCTTCTCCTTGAACTAGCAATGCTGGGCTATGGGCTTCTCACGTCAATTGACTTGCGGTTACGGAGTTCCCACATCTATTGACCGAGTTCCCACGCCAATTGTAGTTCGCAATTCAAATTACGCTACTAACCGGGACGGAGATACATTGTATCCGAGAACCACTTGAGACGGAAAAGTGCAGCCCTTTGATTCAGTTGACTCTGTGGTTGCGGCTTCCAGTCTCAGTAATGGATACCTATACCTTGCAATGGAACAAAGAGACCGTGCCACGCTTATCCAATTAACTTGTGGTTTAGCGCTCGCAGCGACATCTTGTGTCCAAAGCCAGTAATGTCAGTGTAATGTTATACATGCCTGCAGGCATACACCAGTCTGCAAAATGGGGACAACAAGGGACAGAGGGATAAATAATACATGTAAGGTGCAAATAAAATTAACCCCTTGATCCCCAATACAAAATAGGGGTAACCAGCCGAGCGTACTGCCTTTATTAAATGATTACCCACAATTTCGTTACACTTTCACGTCCCTGCGTTTACAAAAAGGATACAAAATCGAACTCTATTTTAAGACCCAATGGTGCTAATGTCTTGAGTGAATCTAAAATGACTCTCTTTGAGTCACCTCCTCTCCAGTCTACTACGACATTCTGTATGCCCCAGAATTTGAGATGGCTCGGATCACAGTGGTGTTTTAATTTAAAGTCATCAGAGACACGGACTTTCAAGGCCCTTCTCAATGTTACATACATGCTCATCCAGTCTCGTCTTCAGTTTCCTTTTGGTCCTCCCTATTTATTGTAATTTACATGTACACTCTAGAATGTAAATTACCCCTGTGGTATTACACTACCGACACACTTTATTAAAGTGTGGCCGGTACCGCAAGCCGGGATATTTCCCGGCTTGCTTGTGGCTGCCCCTCGGCGTGCCGCGCGTCATAGACGCGCGGTCACGCGTCTTCGGGAGCCTGCGCCCCCTGCACGCGCGTCCAGGGCTCCCCGAGGGAGCCCTGGTGTCCCGTGATCTGCGGGACGGCGGCAGGGGGTTCCGGGGGACCCGGCGGACCCGGTAGCGGTAGGGAGAGCGCCCCGATCGGAGGGCGCTCTTCCGCTGCTTCGGCGCGCGCCCGTCACACTCGGGCGCGCGCCAGGCTACTGCTGCGGCCAAGAACGGGCAAATGCTCGAATAAACTTGGCCGCAGCAGTACAGGTAATGTTGTTTTTTATTTTAAAGTTTTTTCCAAAACTTGAATTAAATACCATGCTGTTGGTCTCCTGTTTTCTGTTTGCCTTACATGGCCTACAGTTTAGACACCTGTGGAAATCACTGTTTCCTGTTAAGCCAGCATTCTTTTTATTATTATTATTATTATTATTATTATTGGGACTAAACAGCTAGCTACCAATTTGTTTTTAGATTAGGTGCTTGTGTTTATTTTCCCCCTTTTCGACCAGAATCTCTAGATCTAGGAATTCTATTTTTTCCTTCCTCATCGAATGGGTGAACTTCAAATTGCATGTATTTTGATTAATGTACTCAGATGTTCAGAGCTCCCCCTCCAGACAATTATCACATTGTCTATATAGCAACGCCAGAGAACTAGGTTCGCGTCATAGCCATTGTTGGACCAAATGTGGTGGTCCTCCCACTAACCCATGAATAGGTCGGCTTAGCTTGGCGAACCTGGTCCCATTGCCGTACCTTGTGTTTGCAGGTAAACGTCGCCCTCGCAACCAAACTTTTTTATGTTCTAGAATAAACTTAATGCCCTCAATTGTAAATTTTACCTGTTCAGAGTCTAGGTCTTCGAATTTGTCAAGACTATATCTTGTGGCGTCACATGCCTGATGATGGTTAATTCATGTATAGGGGGGCGTAACATCACAAGTCGCCAGAATGAAATCCTCTTCCCATCTGAGATCCCCCAAGATCCGCAGGATCTGAGTGATATCCCTTAGGAATGATGGAAGCTTCCTGACAGGAGGTTGCAATAATGTATCAATATATTCAGACATGTTCTGAGTTAAGGACCCAATGCCTGAGATTATCGACCTACCTGGTGGTTTTGTCAGATTCTTGTGTATTTCAGGCAAATAATAAAATAATGGCATCTTGGGAAATTCCGTCTTTAATCATACTCTTTTGCCAGTAAGATACTGTCTTCCAGACCTTTATCGAGCAGTGCTTTCAAATGTAATTTGTACTCACTATTGGGATCTTTTTTCAGGACTTTGTATGTAACCACATCTCCCAATAGTCTTTTTGACTCTATCAGATAGTCTGATTTGTTATGGATAACTATCCCGCAGCCTTTGTCGGCAGGCTTGATAACTATTTCTTTATTATTTGAAAGCTGCTTTAAGGCCAATTTCTCACCTCCTGACAGATTGGCATTCTTACCATCTGCTTTTAGTTCGGAAGACAGTTTCTCAAGGTCGGTTTCCACCAGGTTTTGAAATGTTTCTAGTAGAGGTCCTCTACAAAAATACTTGTCTCCCCTGACATATACAGGATGTGTCCATGTGATGCCTGAGATTGTATCAATGATTGAGCGCGGAGAAGAGCCATATATAAGGAGTCACCAGCAGTATAAGGAGAAGGAAAGTCCTACAGATATCAGCACTGGTGAGTTATAAACACTTTAGTGGTGTCTGCTCTAGGAATAATCAATATATAACATATTTCATAAAAAAAGGAAACTATCACAAATTAGTATATCTATCAATAATTTCTAATGTCCTTTTGTAACTTTATTATGGGAATGGTAAAATGGAAATGTATGTGGTACATGCTTCCTGATTTTATATATATATATATATTTTTTTTTTGGGGGGGGGGGGGAAAGAAGTCTGTGAGGGCGAAACGCGTTTTAAAAAACAAATATATGGAGGTTCAGTTGGAACGGGTTCTTTTCTTTCGGACTCCATCTCCAATCAATAGCAGGTCTCCGCAGAGGCACCTCATTGCGCATGACACGATGACGTACAAGTGTAAACAGCGCAATTCCAGCTGACTGCAGCAATGCCTGTATAATGTAGCGCATCTATGCGCATGTGCGGCTGTTTGACCTTTGTAACGATTGGATAATATTATTGCCGCGAAAATGATATCATGAATTAGAGCCCTTAAAGAACGGAGCTGTTCATAAGTAAATTCACCACCTTGGGAAGAAGCCCGTGTGGCGAAACACGTTTTAAAATTGTCCCTATGGTAGTTTTATAGATGGGTTTTTGGGGGATTATTTCCCTCTCGGTTTCTGTGTATTATTTGCTAGTCCCCATTTTATTTGTCCTCATTTTTTGGGTCCAGCAGTCAAGGCTTCAGTCAGTTTTCATGTTTATTATTTTTCATATGCTCTTTATTTTTTGAGTGTTTTTTTTATTTTATTGATCTAATAAATTATTTTATTTTGCATTACATGTCTGAGTGCTTTCAATTAGGGTTCTTTTTTCTGTGTGTGTGTGTGTGTGTATTTTTATATATATATATATATATATATATATATATATATATATATATGTAATGTGAGCATGAGATAAAAAGTGGCACTGTGTGCTCATTTGCATGTCATTTCCCAGAATCCCTTGCTGCAGTAGAAGTGCTGTTTGCTGGGTGATAATGGTGAAAGACAGGGTTGCAGACCTGTCTAAGACATGCAAATGAATATACAGGAATATTTACAGTTGCTTTATGCTTTACTGTGGCGGGTTTTAGTCACTTTTTTTACCCACCATAACCTTAATAGTGGTATATATATATGTACACTGGCGACACACTTTATTCGAGCTCGGCTAGTCCCACGAATTCGGGTATACCCGGGTGTATTGAGGTTTGTGACTGTTTTCTGCCCGAGTGCATTGAGTTATTTTCCAGGCAGGGATTGAAGCATTTTATTCCCGCTGGCTGCAATACAGCACAGTATATATGTATATACTGCATTACAATTCATGAATTTATGCCATCTGGTAGACACGCGAAGCATTGCAGCCTATTAAATCCTAATCATTATCATTTAACAGATCAGCCGCCCGTCAGCCAGGCATGAACCCAGGCTGGGAAGGCAAACGCAACGGGGCTTGTCAGAGGTGAGGAGCGGCGCATTCCAGGTATCTGCCAGGTACATACTGGGTATTTGCTCGAATAAAGTGTGTCGGTGCAGTATATATATGAAAACTGTACATAATACCGCGCTCCTCCCTATAGAAGTTTGCTGCAAGTTAAAAGATAGGCCTTAACATATCACGCCACGTCAAGGCATACCCGTTTAATGCAGGTACCTACACTATATATGTAATAGTTGTCCCATGGACTGGTGAAAAAAGTATAAAAGCCCTGAAGGGGTTAAATAAAGCATGAGCTTATGTGGGTAGTGCAATTAAAATCTGAATAAAGCCAATATCATACTTACCTTTACTATGGAGGTAAACTGGGTGCACAAATTTGTAGGTACCTGCATTAAACGGGTATGCCTTGATGTGGCATGCAGGCTTACAAATGCTTTGGCCAAAGGGTTTAACAAAATACCCTTTTTCATGAGATTATTATTTTATTTTAGCCTATTGGTAGGAGCGCAGGAATCATTATTTTTGTATGTATGTATGTATGTATGTATGTATGTGCGTGTGTATGTGTGTGTGTGTGTGTGTGTAAAAAAGCAGCAAGCACTCCAATGTAGATATCCAGAAAGGCTTGGTGCTAGTCCCATAAATAATGTATAGGGTACGTTACCATCCAGCAGGGCAGCAGAACATCAAAGAGAGACAGCACTCAGAGGTATGTCAGCAAAATAATGTATTGAAACAGACACAAAAATCCAACGTTTCGATCTGGGGGTGTGATCCCTCTGGGGATCAAAACGTCGGATTTTTGTGTCTGTTTCAATACATTATTTTGCTGACTTACCTCTGTGATTTGCTGTTCTGCTGCCCTGCTGGATGGTAACGTGATACATACATATATATACTGTATGTATGTATGTTCATTTGCATGTCTTAGACAGGTCTGCAACCCTGTCTTTCACCATTATCACCCAGCACACAGCACTTCCACTGCAGCAAGGGATTCTGGGAAATGACATGCAAATGAGCACACAGTGCCCCCTTTTGTCTCAAGCTCATATTACACAAGCCACCCTTAAGCCAATACATGCTGCTTTAAACACAGCTTTTAAGCATAGGCTGTGTGAGATGCAAAGCCAGTAAACCCACTAACAGACATGTTTCAACCTTGATGGGTATCACCAGTGTAAGGGTGGTTGCTGGCTATGCTGGTTTGAGACTAAGAGTAAGTATTCCTCACACTTAAGGTTATGGTGGGTAAAAATAATGACAAAAACCCTCCACAGTAAAGCATATAGCAACTAAATATTACTGTACGTTCATTTGCATGTCTTAGACAGGACTGCAACCCTGTCTTTCACCATTATCACCCAGCACACAGCACTTCCACTGCAGCAAGGGATTCTGGGAAATGACATGCAAATGAGCACACAGTGCCACCTTTTGTCTCAAGCTCATATTACACAAGCAACCCTTAAGCCAATGCATGCTGCTTTAAACAAATGGTGAAAGGCAGGGTTGCAGACCTGTTTAAGACATGCAAATGAACGTACAGTAATACTGTGGAGGGGTTTTGTCACTTTTTTTACCCACCATAACCTCAAGTGTGGTATACACACACACACACACACACACACACACACTGTGACACACACACACACTGTGACACACACTGTGACACATACACACACACACACACACACTGTGACACATACACACACACACACTGTTACACACACACACACACACACACTGTTACACACAGTACGTTTTCTCAAGATCTTGTGGTCAGAAACGTACGTCGCTCTGCTGGAGTTTCTGTGACTGCCTGATGTATATCGTGGATTAAACAACTTTTCATTTTGAGTGTTTGTCTGTGGTGTTGTGTGTTTTCTGATTGGTTGGCCCCTCTCGCTGGTGCGCTCTCTCATTGGCTGAGGGGTGGGGTTTGCTGGGCGGGGTGACGTTACACACGGGCACAAAGACGAGCTACCATCCTCACTCCGGGACGGGGGTGGAAGGAGCACCGGGGACAGGGGGGAACGAGCGCCAGGCACAGGGCTGGAGGGGGGATGTGCGCCGGGCACGGGGGGTTGGGAGTGAGCGCCTGAAGCAGGGGGGGAGTGCTGTGAGGTGCATGGGGGGGAGAGTGATGTATGGCGCTGTGAAGGTGGGGAACAGAGCTGGGAATGGGGCGGGGGGAAAGGAAGCTGGGGAGGGGAGCGGAAACAGAGGGGGAACCTGAAAAGTAAATCCCGGGCAACGCCAGGTATATCAGCTAATATGTATGTATATATATTATGTATATATATATATATTGTGTGTGTGTGTATATAATATATATCTGACATAAACAAAGAGTAGCGCTAATGAGTGTGAGTGTAATGTGAGTGATGGGTTATATTAAATGAATTCAATAAAGTGAGTGCAGTGCAAACACAACAATAATAATATAAAACCAATCACGTGAATAAAGCTGATGGAAATTCCAGTTCAGAGAAGAGTCTGTATGGAGGAGGACAGGCTTCTTTCTGTGATCTTGCCTGATCACAAACGCCTACAAAAAAAACAAAAGAAGAGAAGCGCCAGCTCCATAGCATAATACTGTAAAATAGAATACTTTATTTAAACATTGAGTAGTCAACATGACCTATTCTCACATGGTGGTTAAAAAACACATTCGGTTGAGACAATCTGTGACTGCAGATAGACGCTGATGTTTGGACAGACAGGCAGGTAGCCAGGAACATGGGGTGCCATCCACCAGATGAGGAAAATGGTAACTGATGAATGGTAAGTCTCACACAATCCCCAGAGTGATCTTGCAATGGAACTAGTCCAAGCTGCACCACAACACTAATCCCACCGGCTATGTGTAACACAATATGCTGAGCCCCTAATAACCGAAGTTACCTCCTCACGGATATGCCACAGAGTGTCCAGGTGACGAGAACAATGTTCAGCTGGCCGTGAGTAATGGCGGCGCCACGAGGAGTGGAGAGGAGTAGAAAGGGGTAGCCGGGATGTGTGGTGCTTCCTGGAGATGTGTTCCAAGCCTCAGTCCTGAACGAAAGCCTCGCCTGTCGTCCATGTGTATATATATATATATATATAGAGATAGGTTCCTTACCGAGTAGATCCAGGATCCCAAGATCACGAGGCAAGAAGGAGACAGCACACTCAAAGGTACAAAAAGCAGCGTGTATTCAGTAGAAAACCCGGCACATAAACCCGACGTTTCGGTCCTTGACACAGGACCTTTCTCAGCACTCCCTTGAGAAAGGTCCTGTGTCAAGGACATAAACGTCGGGTTTATGTGCCGGTTTTTCTACTGAATACACGCTGATTTTTGTACCTTTGAGTGTGCTGTCTCCTTCTTGCCTCGTGATCTTGGGATCCTGGATCTACTCAGTAAGGAACCTATCTATACATTACCTGTATGGGACAAGCACCTTTTTACCACATATGTGTGTGCCATCTGTTTATTTTAATTTTTATATATATATATATATATATATATATATATATATAGCAACTGTAAATATTCCTGTATATTCATTTGCATGTCTTAGACAGGTCTGCAACCCTATATATATAGTGTTCGACAAATCACCCGAAAATCTATCATTTAATACATTCCTAGTCAGAACAACATTCGTTTTTGACAAATGTATTTATTACATTGTGTGTGTGTGTGTGTGTGTGTGTGTGTGTGTGTGTGTGTGTGTGTGTGTGTGTGTGTGTCGGACCTAGAAATAAAAGCCAGGTGTGAAAGACTAGTTTCCTGAACCTCTTAACCAGTGTTTGGACGTCCCCACTTCACAATATCTTGCCTGATCCGCAGTCCCTCAATGTCCAGGTACCTCATCCCCGCAATGTTATAAGTTGGAGGGGAGGTGTTCCCTACCTGTCTTCTGGGTTAGGGGGGATTCCGATGTCTTCCGTGTGAAGCTTGTGTCAGATCTGGAAGAAAGCAGTATAAGTTATTTTGGTGTAGTATAGGACAGTTAAGATATATAGGGTAAATAAGATATCCAGATACAGAGAGGGGAGAGACAGGGGAGAGAGAGAAAGAGAGGGGAGAGAGAGACCAGAGAGGGGGGAGACGGGGGAGACCAGAGAGGGGGGAGATGGGGGAGACCAGAGAGGGGGGAGATGGGGGAGACCAGAGAGAGGGGAGACGGGGTGACTGACTGACTGGGGCAGGGGTGACTGACTGGGGCAGGGGGGGTGACTGACTGGAACAGGGGAAGGTGACTGAGTGGGGGTTACCTCTGGTGTCACACACATACTCCCATACACACACATATACAGTGTTCGACAATTATTTACATTTACACGCCCGGGGTGTGTGGATTTAACCTCCGGGCGAGTAACTATTGGCTCAAGCAGCACACGTGTGTTTTTTAAATTTCCCCCGCTCGCCCTGCTGTTTTTCCCGCACTCACACTGGAGGAAGAAAAAAAAAGCCGGAGGCGGGTTCATTTTGTTGGGGGAGATTACCCCGCCTCCGGCTCTCTGAGCAGTGCCTTTGCTCCTCCCCCGCCTCTCAGCAACTTTCCCTCCTCAGCGCTTCCACTCCTCCCCCTTCCGGCAGCCAGCCCCTTCCATGCCTGTCTGCCTCAGGCCCCTGCAGGGCCATCTGTTGCCCCCCCCCCCCTCCCTCCCATCGGGCCATCCGCCCCCCTCCCATCGGGCCATCTGCCCCCCGCTACCATCAGGCCATCCGCCCCCCCCAAGCATCGGGACATCCGCCCCCCCTCGCATCGGGCCATCCACCACCCCCTCCCATCGGGCCATCCACCAACCCCCCTCACACTAATCTCTCCCGGCCTCCGTGACCCCACCTCACCCCAATCTCTCCCGGCCTCCGTGACCCCCCCTCACCACAATCTCCCCCCGACACCCCAAATCTCCCCTCTCACTTCCGATCTCGCGTGGCAGCTCCGCCAGGTCTCCACCGACAGCCACTGAGGCTGCTGCCGTTGCCTCCATGTGCTGGCGTATCTGACACCCGGTGACCCGCAGCGACAGCCAAGGACACCCAGCCTGCCCCCCGCCTCTTCTCCCTCTCTCCATGGGATATGGCGCTCTCTGGGGGAGACCACAGCGATCCCAAGGTGTGTAGAGGGGTGGGGGGGAGTGGGTGGGGGTGGGGTGAGAGAGAGTGTGTGTGTGTGTGTGTGTGTGTGTGTGTGCATGGGAGAGTGTGTGTGTAGGATACCAGAACAGTCTCTCTCCCCCCATCCTCCACCCTGTGGATGCAGCCACGGTGAGAGGTGCTTGCAGCCGCCACAGGGGCTAAATATAAAGTAACACACCGGAGACAAGGGGCGAGGCATGAGGGTACGAGAGACATGGAGGGAGGCATGAGGGTATGAGAGAAATGGGGGGAGGCATGAGGGTATGAGAGACATGGGGGGAGGCATGAGAGTACTTACCGGTACCTCTGTGCAGAAAAGGTGGCGGACACCACACGGCAGCAAGCGGGGATTGGAGGCAGTGGGGGGGAGGAGATCAGGGGCAGTAGGGGGAGGAGATTGGGGGAAGGGGCTAACCCAGCGCTGCCTGCCGGCCCTCTTCCCCACGTTAACCCAATCAGGGAGGGGGATTATTTATTTTTTAAAATTTGGCGCGAGCAGGGGAATTCATAGAGCCGCAGCAACGGCTCGCCAGCGGCCTAAATCCACTCGCCACGGGCGTGTAGTTATAATTAATTGTCGAACACTGTGTACAGGCATACCCCGCTTTAAGGACACTCACTTTAAGTACACTCGCGAGTAAGTACATGTCGCCCAATAGGCAAACGGCAGTTCATGCATGCGCCTGTCAGCATGTCCTGAACAGCAATACCGGCTCCCTACCTATACCGAAGCTGTGCGTAAGCGGGGAGACTATAGAGCCTGTTACAAATGCGTTATTTACATCAGTTATGCACGTATATAACGATTGCAGTACAGTACATGCATCGATAAGTGGGAAAAAGGTAGTGCTTCACTTTAAGTACATTTTCGCTTTACATACATGCTCCGGTCCCATTGCGTACGTTAATGCGGGGTATGCCTGTATATATATATATATATATATCTATATCTATCTCTCTCTCTCTGGTAGGCAATATCCTCACAAATTTCGTTTATTGCCATTTTGAATGCTTCTCTGAACTTCTGATTAGAAACATTTACTGAATACTGAATACATGATTTGTTGCACATCTTACCATGTGTTTCCTGTCTCTTTACAGTCTTAAACTAAATCTGACGTTTGAAAATCATTTTTTTGTGTCCGATATTAATGCATTTCTTTACTCAAATTTATTTCTCCAGATGATGGATTGATGAGCAGGAATTCCCCTGAAGGATATCACATTTTGCTCTGTTCACCAGATTGTGTGATGGAAGATACCAGTGTTACCCAAATGTATCATGGAGCAAATCACATTTGTCAAGATATACCAAACCAGAGTCTGAGAGAAACTGTGAGCATTATGGTTAAGGAATCAACCTCAAAGGAAGAAGGAAATCTCCCAGACTCCCACATTTATACCATCAGAGAACATACAGATACAGAATATGCATCTACTCCTTATACAAAGTGTAACAAAGGAAACAGGAATGCAGGGAACTTTTCCAAGAACATGTCAGAACAAGAAAAAACATTTGTATGTTCTGAATGTGGGAAATGTTTTAAAAATAACTCTACTCTCGTTACACATCAGAGAATACACACAGGAGAAAAACCATTTGTATGTTCTCACTGTGGGAAATGTTTTACCCATAACTCTAATCTTGTTAAACATGAGAGAACTCATACAGGAGAAAGACCATTTGTATGTTCTGAATGTGGGAACTGTTTTACAAATAACTCTACTCTGCTTACACATCAGAGAATACACACAGGAGAAAGACCATTTGCATGTTCTGAATGTGGGAACTGTTTTACAAATAACTCTAATCTTGTTAAACATAAGAGAACTCACACAGGAGAAAGACCATTTGTATGTTCTGAATGTGGGAAATGTTTTACAAATAAAGCCAATTTAGTTACACATCGGGGTAAGCACACAGGAGAAAGACCATTTGTATGTTCTGAATGTGGGAAATGTTTTACAAATAACTCTACTCTCATTATACATCAGAGAATACACACAGGAGAAAGACCATTTGTATGTTTTGAATGTGGGAAATGTTTTACACATAACTCTACACTCCTTACACATCAGAAAATACACACTGGAGAAAAACCATTTGTATGTTCTCACTGTGGGAAATGTTTTACCCAGAACTCTAATTTTGTTATACATCAGAGAACTCACACAGGAGAGAGACCATTTGTATGTTCTGAATGTGGGAAATGTTTTGCTAATAAGTCATGTCTTGTTGCACATCAGCGAGTTCACACAAGAGATAAATGATGTTTGCTCTAAATTGCATCACTGTTTTGCACACACAGGTTTACTTTGTAGAATAGCACCCTGAAAATTTATTTTTTTTTGTAAATAATATATCTTTAAACTGTTATTTGTTTATAATATGAATCTAGTTTATTTCCGTGAGTTTGAAAATGGGTGTTGTCAAGTTTTTCCTAACATCCTAGTTTCCAGTACGCATGCACAACCACCGGGAGTGCAGCTGAATCCTGTCCTTGCTGAGATTCAGTTATGCGGTTCCTCTCACTCTGAAACCTGATACCCTGCATCTATCTTCTGTCTCTCAGCTTTCCCTATATAAACCTCCCCTTCCTGTCTCTCTGCCTGGTTATACTGATTCCTCCAACACATGCTTGCATTCCTGCTGTTGCTGTTTCCCTTGTCTCTATCCCTGCCTTCTCGCTGCCAAACTCTGCCAGGACCCAAATACAATATACTGCTGCCTGCCTCCGACCTCTGCCTATGATATACTGCTGCCTACCTCTGCTATGACCCTACTAAGATATATTGCCTGCCGTTCCTGCCACTGGGATCTACTCCTGCCATAGACCTCCCCTTGACACTAACACCTTACAGTACATGTGCTGTTTATAGTTGAGATTGAATAATGGGGGGTAGGGGGAAGAAGGAAAGGTGACTCGCATCAGCTCAATATACAATATTTGAAATAATAACAGGTGCAAAAGGGGATATGGAGTAATTATCAAATAGGAGACAAGAACACCCTCTTGAAAGCACTCATTTGAGTATATGTTATGATGAATTAATTAAAAAGTAATACGTTATTATCAATAAGTGAATATTAAACTAAACTAAATAATACAACAGTGAATGACTCGCATTGGTGACTAAACATATAAAACAAACCAAAGTGCTCTATACAAAAACTGAAATGAAGGGGAAATCCATAACAAACAATTACTTATTAGTAATGAAATAGCTCACAATTGATACAGGAGAACCCTTGGTTCTACCAATTTGCTCATTTGCTTGTAAACAATCCAGCAATCAAATGTATACATTGGCTTATGTGTAGTGATTGATTAGATATGGTAAAATACTATTTAGTAAGATCATTTCTTTCACACCTGTAGAATCACAACCAAAGCCTGTATACATTTTTTGCTATTATTTTCTACCAATTTGCTCATTTGCTTCTTTTCATTAACTTGCTTATTTTGCTTAATTGTCAATTGGCTTTTTTCATTCATTTGCTAATTTGAATACAGATTTATTTATATGTTGCATTTACGAATCAGGTACAGCAGTGTTTCCCAAACTGTGCGCCGCGGCGCCCTGGTGCGCCGCGGCTTGGCTAGAGGGGCGCCGCGATCAGGGCCGCCAGCAGCGGGAAACAAGGGCTGCTAGCTCATTTAAAAAAAAAAAAAAAAACCTCTGAGGGGAAGCAGAGGAGCGGTCACGTGACCGCTCCCATCCAATGGGGCTGCAGCCTGCCCGGCATTGCAACTGCAGAGCCACCAGACAGCACCAAGGTGTGTGTGTGTGTGTGTGTGTGTGTGTGTGTGTGTGTGTGTGTGTGTGTGTGTGTGTGTGTGTGTGTGTGTGTGTGTGTGTGTGTGTGTGTGTGTGTGTGTGTGTGTGTGTGTGTGTGTGTGTGTGTGTGTGTGTGTGTGTGTGTGTGTGTGTGTGTGAAAAACGGGCTGCAGGGTGTGTGTGTGTGTGTGTATATATGTGTGGTGTGTGTGTATATATGTGTGGTGTGTGTGTGTGTGTGTGTGTATATATGTATATATATGTGTGTGTATGTATGTGTGGTGTGTGTGTGTATATATATATATATATATATAATGTGTGGTGTGTATATATGTATGTGTGGTGTATATATATATATATATAATGTGTATGTGTGGTGTATATATATGTGTGGTGTGTGTGTGTGTGTGTATGTATATATATATATAGATACATATATACACACACATATATATATATATATATATATATATATATATGTGTGGTGTATATGGGTGTGTGTGGTGTGTGCGTGTGAATATATTTATCAAAGTTGCACAATGTTAATAAATAATTTATTCTCACATGTCTTTTTTTTTTTTCATTTTTAAATATTATATAATGTACACACACACACACACACTGACAGCTACCAAGTGACAAACACACACACACACACACACACACTGACAGCTACCAAGTGACAAACACACACAGTGATACCCGCCTACCAAGCGCGCTTGCTGTCTCCTCTGCCAGGCAGTGCTGATTACAGATGCAGGGGCTTTGTGCATCTGTTCAGCCTGGCTCAGCGACGCTGAGAGAGGGAGGCCCGGCGCGCACGCTGGAGGAGCAGCACCGGGAGACTGAGAGAGAGAGTGAGGTCAGAGAGAGAGTGATGTCAGAGAGAGAGAGTGAGGTCAGAGAGAGAGAGAGTGAGGTCAGAGAGAGAGAGTGAGGTCAGAGAGAGAGAGAGAGGTCAGAGAGAGAGAGTGAGGTCAGAGAGAGAGAGAGTGAGGTCAGAGAGAGAGAGGGAGGTCAGAGAGAGTGTGAGGTCAGAGAGAGAGAGAGAGGTCTGAGAGAGAGAGAGTGAGGTCAGAGAGAGAGAGAGTGAGGTCAGAGAGAGTGAGGTCAGAGAGAGAGAGTGAGGTCAGAGAGAGTGAGAGTGTGTGAGGGAGACACCAACTGCGCACTGCAACTGTTAGGTATGTATATACACCTTTGTTTTTACTTTGGGCGCCGCGTAAAAATCCTGATCGCCTTGGGGAGCCTTGAAAAAATTCTGATTGCCTTGGGGAGCCTTGAACCGAAAAAGTTTGGGAACCACTGAGGTACAGAATCTACACACAACGCACAAACACAGCACACACACACATTCACACAACACCAAACACTGCAGACTGCCTCTTCAAACCCCCCCTCCCCTCCACTCACACACCATGGCAACGATGTCCCTCCCCCTATCCCGCTACCTCACACAGTGTAGCTCCCGCGAACCGCACAGCACGCCACATCTCCTGCACCTCACACAGCTCCCTACCGCAACCGGACCGCGAGGCCCCCTACCCCGCTACACCATGCCACCAATGTCCCTCCCCCTATCCCGCTACCTCACACAGTGTAGCTCCCGCGGACCGCACAGCACGCCTCACATCTCCTGCACCTCACACATCTCCCTCTGCAACCGGACCGCGAGGCCCCCTACCCCGCTACACCATGCCACCAATGTCCCTCCCCCTATCCCGCTACCTCACACAGTGTAGCTCCCGCGAACCGCACAGCACGCCTCACATCTCCTGCACCTCACACATCTCCCTACCGCAACCGGACCGCGAGGCCCCCTACCCCGCTACACCATGCCACCAATGTCCCTCCCCCTATCCCGCTACCTCACACAGTGTAGCTCCCGCGGACCGCACAGCACGCCTCACATCTCCTGCACCTCACACATCTCCCTCCGCAACCGGACCGCGAGGCCCCCTACCCCGCTACACCATGCCACCAATGTCCCTCCCCCTATCCCGCTACCTCACACAGTGTAGCTCCCGTGGACCGCACAGCACGCCTCACATCTCCTGCACCTCACACATCTCCCTACCGCAACCGGACCGCGAGGCCCCCTACCCCGCTACACCATGCCACCAATGTCCCTCCCCCTATCCCGCTACCTCACACAGTGTAGCTCCCGTGGACCGCACAGCATGCCTCACATCTCCTGCACCTCACACATCTCCCTCCGCAACCGGACCGCGAGGCCCCCTACCCCGCTACACCATGCCACCAATGTCCCTCCCCCTATCCCGCTACCTCACACAGTGTAGCTCCCGCGAACCGCACAGCACGCCTCACATCTCCTGCACCTCACACATCTCCCTACCGCAACCGGACCGCGAGGCCCCCTACCCCGCTACACCATGCCACCAATGTCCCTCCCCCTATCCCGCTACCTCACACAGTGTAGCTCCCGCGGACCGCACAGCACGCCTCACATCTCCTGCACCTCACACATCTCCCTCCGCAACCGGACCGCGAGGCCCCCTACCCCGCTACACCATGCCACCAATGTCCCTCCCCCTATCCCGCTACCTCACACAGTGTAGCTCCCGCGAACCGCACAGCACGCCTCATCTCCTGCACCTCACACAGCTCCCTACCGCAACCAGACCGCGAGGCCCCCTACCCCGCTACACCATGCCACCAATGTCCCTCCCCCTATCCCGCTAGCTCACACAGTGTAGCTCCCGCGAACCGCACAGCACGCCTCACATCTCCTGCACCTCACACATCTCCCTACCGCAACCGGACCGCGAGGCCCCCTACCCCGCTACACCATGCCACCAATGTCCCTCCCCCTATCCCGCTACCTCACACAGTGTAGCTCCCGCGGACCGCACAGCACGCCTCACATCTCCTGCACCTCACACATCTCCCTACCGCAACCGGACCGCGAGGCCGCGGCCTACACTCACACACCATGGCAACGATGTCCCTCCCCCTATCCCGCTACCTCACACAGTGTAGCTCCCGCGAACCGCACAGCACGCCACATCTCCTGCACCTCACACAGCTCCCTACCGCAACCGGACCGCGAGGCCGCGGCCTACACTCACACACCATGGCAACGATGTCCCTCCCCCTATTCCGCTACCTCACACAGTGTAGCTCCCACGGACCGCACAGCACGCCTCATCTCCTGCACCTCACACAGCTCCCTACCGCAACCGGACCGCGAGGCCGCGGCCTACACTCACACACCATGCCACCAATGTTCCTCCCCCTATCCCGCTACCTCACACAGTGTAGCTCCCGCGAACCGCACAGCACGCCACATCTCCTGCACCTCACACAGCTCCCTACCGCAACCGGACCGCGAGGCCGCGGCCTACACTCACACACCATGGCAACGATGTCCCTCCCCCTATTCCGCTACCTCACACAGTGTAGCTCCCACGGACCGCACAGCACGCCTCATCTCCTGCACCTCACACAGCTCCCTACCGCAACCGGACCGCGAGGCCGCGGCCTACACTCACACACCATGCCACCAATGTTCCTCCCCCTATCCCGCTACCTCACACAGTGTATGACAACACCTACCACTGGAAATCAGATGTTCGTTGAAATAAAATATGTTTTCCTAACTATTTTACTGTCTGTATAATGTACACAACACTCACCCACACAAAACCCCCTCATACACACACACGCAAACATCCTGTCATTCTATGCCACACACTACACTCAAAAACATGCCATTTTTAACATGTGTATGACCAACAACACGCACTCACACACGTCACACACACAACATGCCTCATACACACACACACGCCATCACACACCAGCAACACACACACATGCTCTCACACACACCACACACCATGCCACCGATGTCACTCCCGCTATCCCGCTACCTCACACACTCTACCTCCCGCGGAACAACCAGCACGCCTGACATCTCCTGCACCTCACACATCTCCCTCCGCAACCGGACCGCGACGCCGCGGACTACAGTCAAACAGCATGCCACCAATGTCACTCCCGCTACCTCACACACTGTATGACAACACCTACCACTGAAACTCAGCTGTTCCTTACAATAAAATATGTTTTCCTAACAATTTCACTGTCTGTATAATTTATTCTAAAACACTTCTCACACCACCACTCACACACAACACTCACCCACACAAAACCCCCTCATACACACACACACACACACACGCAAACATCCTGTCATTCTATGCCACACATAACAACAAATCACACCTCACCTTCACCCTCATAATACACACACTACACTCAAAAACATGCAATTTACAACATGTCTATGACCAACAACACGCACTCACACACGTCACACACACAACATGCGTCATACACACACACATGCCATCACACACGCCACATACACACATGCTCTCACACACACCACACACCATCACACACAACACACACACAAATACACAAACACATGCACACACACACACGCACTCAGCAACGCCACACGCCCTCAACCACGCAACACACGTACTCACACACACACACCAACCAACCTCCTCTGCTGATACAACACACAAAACAACACTTCAACATAACCTTAACTACCACACACAACACAACCACCACTAAACAAACACACCCAACCCACTGTTCCAATTACCTACCCTTCACCATACACACTACACTGAATACAATGCACATTTACACGTCTCACCACCCACTCCCATTGCACATCAACATCCCACCACACACAAACATTAACAACAACACAACACCTCCGCTACTAACACACCTAGCACAATAAATCACCTCTTCCTTTCAATAACATATTTTACACAAAACATTACTATTTACACATCTGTCTAATTTATTGCACACAAACACTCAACTAACCAACACTGACACACACACTCACACACCACACACTCACTATCACATCACACACTCACTCATCCACACACACACCCCACACAATCAACAATCACACACAATAATTACATACACACACTATTCTGCCACACACACAGCCAACATTAACACAAAACAAAAACACACACAACATTTCAACACCTACACAAACGCACACCAAACACAAATAAATACCCCTCACCTCACACAGTGTAGCTCCCGCGAACCGCACAGCACGCCTCACATCTCCTGCACCTCACACATCTCCCTACCGCAACCGGACCGCGAGGCCCCCTACCCCGCTACACCATGCCACCAATGTCCCTCCCCCTATCCCGCTACCTCACATGAGTGAAGATATACTTCACAAAGCACAGAGACACAACCCATCACTCAATGTTACCTTTTCACCTGACATTTTCAACGAGGTACTCATATTGTTAGAAGATACATGTCTCTCTATCAATAACAAAACACTACTTCAATTAGGTCTAGAAGCTCCCCAACGTCATCATCACGATGTACTCAATACAGACCTTATGCGAGAGAAACAATACAATATTTCCATACTACAAGAATATGTTGCCACAAGAAAACCAATGTTAATTCCACAACAACTTAACACCTATGACAACATCATGCAGCACATAAACAACGAACAAGGTGCAATCCTGTTTCTTGATGCTCCAGGTGGAACAGGCAAAACATTTCTCATAAATTTACTCCTTGCAGAAATAAGAATGCACAATCATGTTGCACTTGCACTTGCATCATCTGGCATTGCAGCCACTCTTATGGATGGAGGAAGAACTGTGCACTCAGCTCTTAAATTACCACTAAACATTGCTCATGAAGAAAACCCAACATGTAATATTACCAAGACATCTGGCCAAGCCCGTGTTCTTCAAATTTGCAAACTTATTGTTTGGGATGAGTGTACCATGGCGCATAAAAAAGCACTTCAAGCCCTTAATAGAACCTTGCAAGACTTGCGTAACAATAAACAAATAATGGGTGGTGCTGTCATTCTTTTAGCTGGTGATTTCAGACAAACACTTCCAGTCATACCACGATCCACACCAGCAGACGAACTTCATGCATGCCTTAAATCCTCTATTTTATGGCGACATGTCAAACATTTTCCATTAACAACCAATATGCGAGTCCAACTTCTCGGCCACTCAAATGAACAACTTTTTGCACACACACTTCTTCAAATAGGTGAAGGCACTTTACCTACTGACTTAACATCAGGTGAAATTGCTTTTCCCACACATTTTTGTCACATGATGACATCACTTGAAGATCTCATACATCACGTCTATCCAAATCTCTTACACAATTACACAAACCACCAGTGGCTCTGTGAAAGAGCCATCCTTGCTGCCAAAAATACTTCTGTCAATGACATCAATCATCAAATTCACGACATTATTCCAAACACAATTACTCAATACAACTCAATCGATACAGTTGTGGATTGCGATGAAGCCGTTAACTATCCACCTGAATTCCTACACTCCCTCGAACCATCAGGGATGCCACCACATCATCTTCGCCTCAAAGTTGGAGCACCCATCATGCTACTTCGCAACCTACACACACCTAACCTTTGTAATGGAACCAGACTGTGCATAAAAACATTGATGCCCAACCTAATTGAAGCTACTATCTTAACTGGCAATGCCAAAGGCCAACATGTCTTCATCCCCCGCATTCCACTCATTCCTACAGACATGCCTTTTACTTTCAAACAGCTACAGTTCCCCATCAAACTAGCTTTTGCTATCACCATTAACAAAGCACAAGGACAATCTATAAAGTGCACTGGTATCAACTTAGAATCACCATGTTTCTCCCACGGCCAGTTATATGTTGCGTGCTCTAGAGTTGGATCCCCCCAACAATTGTACATCTTTGCTCCAACTGGAACTACCAAAAATGTCGTTTACAAACAAGCATTACAATGAACATTGACTTTCCTCAATTTCCATGAACTCTACATATTGCCATAAGAAATTACAAAAAAATGAAAGACACTCAATACACTACTGTCATCTTTTATTACTACATTATTTTACAACACACACTTTAACATTACATCAAATACACTCCTCTCAACAATGGACATTCACATCTTTCAAGAAGCATTTCCAACAATAACATTTTCAAAAATAACTACCGTAACAACTAACATACACTTCAAACATTTGCCCTCATATACATGTGCTTTCTACTACTGTTGATTTACAAACACAATTCTAACTAATATTACATAACATTGGCATCACATTACAACTTTCACATACAACATTTACACATACTTATTCACACTTCACATCCCGGGCAACGCCGGGTTTCTCAGCTAGTATATATATATATATATATGAGTATGGACACATGCAGTAACTATCCCTGAGGAAGAAACCCACTATTAGGAGTTTCGAAACATGTAAGAGTTCCTTTGGCATTACTGAGACACCGTAGCTGTGGAGAACAAGCGGTGACGTCACAGGAGGAGTTGATCGGCTGAACTCTGGGAGAAAGCAGCAAGCAGTTTGCAGCAAGCAGACACCCGAGCAGAAAAGGAGATCCTCTTCCGTGGATTGACGCAATTTCACCTCGCAGCAAGCGGTCCCATATGCTGATAAGACCATTTCAATAACGCTTATGTCCTAGTCACTTTTGGTGAGTAGGCTTCCAATTTTACACCAAACGGAGCAAGTTTCAAGACATCTGGTTCCTATGCCAAGGCACAGATAGTTATTTTTAGTATAATTCTTTTTAGTACAAATGTTTGTATTTTTAGTGTAATCAATTGTTTTTTATTTTATATGTTATACTGTATTTTATTATTGTATTAAAATGGCTCTCTTTATACATCCTAGTTGTCCCTGGGTAATGCACTATTGCAGTGTGTATGCTTGTTTTCTCTTTTTCTCTTGAGGAATCCATCAAGAAAAGAACTTTGTCTACAATCACAATTAAACCATTCCTCAGCGCCACAGGAGGTGTCTTTCCCCTACATTACCAAATCTGGGTAGGAGATTCCAGATTCACTTCTTTGGGCAGCTCCAGGACTACCTTGGACTCTATATCACAGTTTTTTTTGTAATTCATTGTAATTCATTGTTTGCATGAGCGCTATTGTTCACCTTTATTTTCACTAGGTAGCAAGATGCTGACCATTTAAATATTCGAAAATAGATGGCATATGAATGTTCCTACAAATACCCACAGATGGTACAGGATAGTCCAGAGGTAATGTGTTGAATAACACAATCAATATTGCCAAGGTACAACAGCTGATATAGAAGCACCTAAAGTACTAAGTATAGGATCGCAGCAAATGGATAATTGCCTAGTTGCTAAATAAACATTAATATACTGTAATGAATCCTGATACATAAAGTGCATGAGAGTCCACAAAATGTGTTGAAATGGCTCTGAGGCACGGATCTGGTCCGTATCAAGTTATAGCCTCCTAAATGATATGTGAAAAATGCACTTTTAGCAAAAATAGGTAGTTCATAGCTATAGAGAACCTGTGGTGAGGAACAAACAGATCGTAGATAAATAGATAGGGTGTAACCGCAAGTGTAGCACACACACTTAATTCAGCAGCCAACTACTGTATAGATTAAATGTAGCAAAAAAATAGGTACTCCGATAGTGCTACAACAGTTCAAAATCAAGAGGCTGCTATGTTACTCATGCCATCGTCATGGCATAGTAATTAAATACAATTGAACTAAGTATAGGGTTATATTATGCCCATAATAGCAGTTAGCAAAGTGTGTGGAAATCAGACCTGCATATTAGCGACTTCCGGATAGACCAGCACTCAACAGTGCCTCTCACCCTCATCCCTGCATGTTACATAGTTACATAGTTACATAGTAGATGAGGTTGAAAAAAGACGTACGTCCATCAAGTTCAACCTATGCTAAATTTAGACAACAGATACTTTATCCTATATCTATACTTACTTATTGATCCAGAGGAAGGCAAACAAAAAACCCCATTAAGGGGAAAAATTAATTACTTCCTGACTCCAAGAATTGGCAATCGGATTAATCCCTGGATCAACATCCTTCCCATGTATACTTATTTGGTATATCCCTGTATACCTTTCCCATCTAAAAAGATGTCCAACCTTTTTTTGAACAAATCTATTGTATCTGCCATCACAGTCTCCATGGGTAATGAATTCCACATTTTAACTGCCCTTACTGTAAAGAACCCTTTCCTTTGTTGCTGGTGAAATTTCCTTTCCTCCAACCTTAAGGGATGGCCCCGAGTCCTTTGTACTGCCCATGGGATGAATAGTTCTTTTGAAAGCTCCTTGTATTGTCCCTGAATATATTTGTATATAGTTATCATATCCCCTCTTAGACGCCTCTTTTCTAATGTAAATAAATCTAATTTAGCTAGCCTTTCCTCATAAGTTAGAATGTCCATCCCCTTTATTAATTTGGTGGCTCTTCTCTGCACTCTCTCTAGTTCCATAATATCTTTTTTTAGGATTGGTGCCCAAAATTGTACTCCATATTCAGGGTGTGGTCTTACTAATGCTTTGTAAAGGGGCATAATTATGTTTACTTCCCTTCCATCCATTGCCCGTTTGATGCAAGATAAGATCCTTTTTGCCTTTGCAGCTACTGCATGACATTGGGCACTATTGCTAAGCCGGCTGTCTACAAGCACTCCTAAATCCTTCTCCATCAAGGATTCCCCCAATATATCTCCATTTAATTTGTAAGTCGCCTTTTTATTCTTGCATCCCAAATGCATAACCTTACATTTATCTGTATTAAACCTCATTTGCCATTTACCTGCCCACGTTTCTAGTCTCTCCAAGTCCTTCTGAAGAGAAATTACATCCTGCTCTGATTCTATTACCTTACACAATTTAGTATCATCAGCAAAGATGGAGACTTTGCTCTCGATCTAAACCTCAAGGTCATTAATAAACAAGTTAAAAAGCAGGGGTCCCAGTACCGATCCTTGAGGTACTCCACTCACGACTTTAGCCCAACCTGAAAAAGTTCCATTTATGACAACCCTCTGCGCCTCCACGAAACGTATGGGAGGTGGGACCAGACTGACGTCATGACGCACACATGCAGGGATGAGGGTGAGAGGCACCGTTGAGTGCTGGTCTATCCGCAAGTCGTTAATATGCAGGTCTGATTTCCACACACTTGGCTAACTGCTATTATGGGCATAATATAACCCTATACTTAGTTAGTTCAATTTTATTTGATTACTATGTGGGCTCTCATGCACTTTATGTATCAGGATTCATTATATTAATATTTATTTAGCAACTAGGCAATTTGCTGCGATCCTGTACTGCGATCCTGTACTTAGTACTTTAGGTGCTTCTATATAAGCTGTTGTACCTTGGCAATATTGATTGTGTTTTTCGACACAGTACCTCTGGACTATCCCGTACCATCTGTGGGTTTTTGTAGGAACATTCATATGCCATCTATTTGCGAATATTTAAATGGTCAGTCTCTTGCTACCTGTTTAGAATGTACAGGTTTTTAACCATTTTTAGTGCTGGACCTAGGGGTTCTCCTGTATCAATTGTGAGCTATTTCATTACTAATAAGTAACTGTTTGTTATGGATTTCCCCTCCGTTTCAGTTTTTGTATAGAGCACTTTGGTTTGTTTTATATGTTTAGTCACCAATGCGAGTCATTCACTGTTGTATTATTTAGTTTAGTTTAATATTCATTTATTTTATTTATTGATAAATTATTACTTTTTAATTAATTCATCATAACATATACTACAATGAGTATAGTTGAGATTAAAAGCAATAAATAAAACAAGTTATGTGTGCTGAGTCTTTGTGTTTTGTCACAGAAATTGTATTGGTGATGTTGAAGTGAAACGTCTTTGCTGGCGCCTACAGGGTTTTATGGGAAAAATGTATTGCCTTGTAGTGAAAAACCGTAACAAAAGTGATGCCATGCGACTAATGGTCGCGTACCCATTGCCCATCACACATGCGCAGTAGAAGAGCTTGCAAGTCCCACCACGCATGCGCAGTACCGCATGTGTTCATCAAGTACATTGACTCTCCCCCCTCTTACAGCATGTATACGCACTAACGGCCGCGGGACTCTTTGCATGCGCACTACGGGCTGCAGGCCTCTGCGCATGGCCGTTGTGCATGCACGCCAACAAAGACAGGACTGACAGAGGGGGAGAAGAGGAGCCGCTTCCCCCGAGATCCCGGTGCTGAAACAGACAAAGTCATACAGTCACTCACATGCTGAGTCACACACACACAGTCGCATGCGGGGAGACACACATGCACAGAGAGTCACACACGTGCAGAGAGTCGCACGCGCACAGAGACACACGATGAATTCACAGTTAGTATAAATATATTAGTGCCGTGCACGTGCGTTCTAAGTCACACTTCTTTGTGGTTTTAACTGAAATTGTGTTTTGATTTTTAATTAAAAACATCACCATCATAAATACAATTTCTGTGACAAAAGACAAAGAAGTTTCACTTCAAATGCGCGTGTTTTTATAATCGTGTTTTTATATCTACGCTTTTATAACAGATTTCCTTTTAATATTTAAAAGTGTATATATGTGTATCTATATACATTTTATTAATATATTTTTAAACATTTTTTTTAACTTAATTTTTATTATTTTTTTTCTAACATTTGGGGGGGGAAGGGTACAGAAATAAAGAGGAGGGGTAATGGGTGAGAGGGGGGGGGAAGGAATGGTGCAACATTCCTGACAATCATACTTTGCATATATAGAAATGCATTATAGACGTCCATTGGAAAAAATACTCATTATTACTACTATTGGTAGGGGGGGGTTGGCTTACCCATCGGACAACCTGGATAGCGCAGGGATTCTCATTGGAGGATATTGGACTGATTTATGGGTGGGTGGTCCTGCGTGTTAAGAGATTCGTAGATCAGCCACGGTTACCTTTTGAAACTTTGAGCAGGAGTCTCTCAGAATCCCAGTAAGTTTCTCCATTTTGAGAGAGTACCAAATTCTTGCTCTTATCTGATTAAGAACTGTCAGGCTTGGACTTATCCATGCTTCTGCTATTGCACAGCACGTGGATGTAATTATTGTAATTATATGACTAATGAGTTTATTCTGATATCTATCCAGGTTCTCCAGGGGTTTATTTAGGAGACACGCCCATGGGTCGAATGGGAGATTGAAACCTAAAACTCTCTGAGTCAGTCTGTGAGCCTTTCTCCAAAGTTCTGACACCCTGGGGCACAGCCACCACATACTGTATGAATGAATGGGGCGCTTTGGATGCAGCCTTTAGGGCACATAGAGGATATGCCTGGATACATCTTGGCTAGCCTCACCGGGGTTAAATACCATCTACTGTATATAAAACTTTATAGGCATTTTCCTTAATCTGCGTACAAATAGAGCTTGTAACTGCAGCTTCAAATATTTCCCCCCATGTTTTTGGTTCCAGAGTTTGGCCTAAGTCCCTCTCCCAGTGTGCTATGAAAGAGAATTATTTTTCCAGGGAAGGGAGAAAGATTGAGTAGTAAATAATCGATGTCGACCCTCTTTGGAGTGTGGCTTTGCGACACAATGTCTCAAAAAATGTTGGGGTTGGGTAGGCCTCTCCCTTGGATAAACCCCTGGATCTTTAGATACCTGAAAACTTCACCACCTGGAAGATCGTATTGCTCCCTGAGGGTGGCAAAGGGGAGGACCCTGGCCTTCTCCCCGTCCACAACATCCACTATCCTGTGGATCTCCCTTGACCTCCACTCATTAAAAGTTGACTTCGTCAAACCCGGGGAGAATTCTGGGTTAGCAAATAGTGCTGTCACCCCCGATCTGTCAAAGCTGAGCACCAAGATTTAAAAAATTTTATTCCACAATTTCAGGTTATGAGATATCGATGGTAAACAACCGTCAACCTTTTTTGGGGAGATCCCGGGGGACCACAGTATTGACCTTCGTTCCAGAGAGGCCAGCAGATCGCCTTCAAGTTCTACTCATCTTTAATTTCCTGCTTCTGAATGCCAGGCTAGTATCTGGCTAAAATGGGCTGCTTTGTAATAGGAGAGTAGACACGTTAAAAGCCAATCCTCCTTTCGGTCTGGGCTGGCTGAGAATGGTCCTGGCTACTCTAGGGTGTTTGTTGTTCCAGATAAAAGATTTTATGTGGGATTTCAAACCCTGGAGCTCTCGCGGTGGGACCGGGATGGGGAGGGTTAGAAATAAATATAAAATTCTGGGTAGGAGGTTCAACTTAACTGAGTTTATTCTCCCTATCCAGGAGATATTATGGGAAGACCATCGGATTAAATCATTTTTGAGAGATCTAAGGAGGTTTGGGTAATTTGCGTTATATAGAGTTAAGTAATCGTTTGTCAGGAAGATTCCGAGATACTTCAGGGCTTTATTACACCACTTAAAATCAAAATGTATTGAGATTAATTTGGTTGTTGGTTTAGGCAATTTAGGGCTCTATGCAGTAAACGCCAAAAAAGTGCAATCGCCAAGTGTACCTTATCTGCATGATTCTGCCGATTTTCCCTCTCTGTATGCAATAAGTGCCGAATCCCTTCCGAATCAAGCCGAAAACATTTGCTCCCACTCTGCCGATGATTTGCCGATCACACACAGGTGTATCGGCGTGCATGGCGGGGTGGTGTTAGGTTCGCCAATGAAACTTCTTGCTGAATCTGCCGAAGCAAGCATGTTTTGGATTGAGCGGCCCATATAAAAGCAGCGTGTATTTTTATTCATTCTCTGTGTTGTTGGGAGTGAGAGAGAGAGAGAGAGAGAGACAGACACACAGAACTGGGCGATTTACATATTTCATATTGACTGAGAGAGTTGTTGTGTATTGTGAGAGGTTTGTCCTGTGTTGTTTTGTTAACATCTTTGTCTTGTTTTCACTTTGTAAGTGTTCAGTGCGATTGTTTTTAAATTTCTTTTCTGTTCTTTGTGAGTGCTAGAGGTATGGCCGCAAGGCGTGGGAAGAGTGATGCTGGTGTGAGTGGTACTGGCAGTCGTGTGAGTACGCGTCTGAGTAAACGTAGGATTCAGGGGAGTGCTGTTGCTGCGAGTGCGACTGGTGTTGCTGGGAGTGCGAGTGCTGCTGGTGGCTCTATTGCTGGTGCGGCTGTGGTGTCTGTTGCTGGTGGTGATGGGGTGTCTGCTGCTGGTGCTGCTGGAGTGTCTGGTGGTGGGGTGGTTGGTGGTGTCCCGCTTTTGGAGTCTCTTCCATTGGAAGAAGGAGAGTCCAGTCAGCAGCAGCCAAGCTCTGGGCCTGCACGTGTTCGGAGGAAACGTGTGGAGCAGCCACATAATCCTCAATTCAATGAAGAGGAAAACAGAGTTCTTGTCACAGAGATTTTGGAGCACTATGACTCTGTATGGCCATTTACTAGGTAAGTCTATCTTTGCATTGATTGTTCAAGGACATGTTATCCCAGGTCATGTGAGATGTCTTAATATCAAAATATTATTCTATAATATCTATCAGTGAAAGTTAATTGTTACACACATATTCCTTCATGCTTTATAACGACCATAACAATCAGTCTAAAAAGTTTGACAAAGTTCATACAATATTCATGCAAGCTTCCTTACATTTGTATGTTTCCACGTAAATGCTCATGTGGTACACATATTCCACCTAAACCAGCATGTTTGGTATCTCTTGGAGCAGGTAGCAGTTTAGGCAACTGATCGTTTTTCTAATAATAATTGACGTCATATATTTTGTATGTATTTCAAGGGCGGACAAGTTCAGCATCCAAAAATTAAATGTGGGAGCAAATAACATTGGCTGTGTCTGCGTGTGGGAATCATGTCAGGGACCGGACGAATTGTCGCAAGAGATTCGATGATATCAGGGCAAACTTAAAGAAAAAAATTCAAGCACAACGGATGCATGCTTCTGGCACTGGAGGTGGGCCGGCAGCACAAGCTCTAATCTTAACTCCATTGGAGGAGCAGATGCAGGAAAAATTTCTTCCTGTCGTCGTGGAGGGTTTGCCAGGCGACAGAGATATCGGAATTTATTCTGCTCCATTTCCACCAGGTGACAAATGTTACTGTACTAGGCGTGTCGTAGGTTATAGTTCTTATCTATATTTCCGCTGCTACTTATACTTTCTTCCCAATATAAGCATACCTACATATATCTGTATATATGTGTCTCTCTCTATATATCTATCTATATATATTTATATCTAGTTGTCCTACAAAAATAAAATATATACAGTATATATATATATATGTGTGTGTGTGTTTGGAAACATGTATTGGCTCAGCTATCGTGGATGACATCATTATGAGTAAAGATACACAACTTGACCTGCATGAAGGGATTATGTGTACTGATCTTCCAAATAACACACACTGCAACCTTCTACCTTACAAAGCATTCAACATCTTTGCCCTATAGTTCAAAGCTGAATGTATGTGTGAATCTTTGTACAAACAATGGGTTAACATGCATAACCACAAAGCACATCCGCACTCATTGTTTGTCACAGTAATGTATAACTTCGTTATACTGTGTCTGTGCACACAAATGCCTAATTCACTTTTTCATGTATGTGTCAATACATAAACACAATATATATATATATATATATATATATATATATATATAAAAATTAGGGATAATCTATGTTTCACCTAGAAACAGGCCATTACTGCCTAATCAAGTCTTGCATGGAAGATTGTGCATTGAAAGGCGAACATTAATAATTTGCACAAACACATTTGGTTATGTTTTATTAAAGCTCTTTTTTCGCTTCATGTAGTGTAATGAGAGCATAAATAGGATCATGTACCATATGGTATTTAATTGTGTTCATATGTAGCTCACTTCAGATTTTTATTTCGCTCATGTACCGGTGTGTGAAACCAGCTGCAATTAATATGTAATCACAGCATAGAGGTGAACAGAGGGGGTGGGGTCGGGCACAGAGCCAGATCACAGGGTCATGGTAGGGTCAAGTCTTGTGGGACGGCTTATTGGTGGTAGAACCAAATAAAAGGTCAGGGTGGTGTCACGTCTTGGGGGAGGGACTACAGTTGTTACACACTGACAAAGTGAACAGAAGTTAATCACATTCATTAGAAATGGCAATTATCTGAATACTTTCAACCACCAGGCCACTATATATGAAAACGTACGTTAGTCATTCGTTCACTCATATCTTCTTTTTACCTTATAGATACGCCACCTTATCACAACAGTACCATCTGTGAGCGACACACTGCATGTGTTGATGAGTGTCAGCCACATTGAGCGCCACACCTGCTTCTCTTTTTTTTTTCCAAACATTTTTATTGGGTAAATACACAGTTACATGCATACAAGTATCATTGTTTACATCCCAATACATTACACCATTTTTGAGTTTTTGTGGAAGAGGGGCAAGGCAAATTGCTCAAAGGGAGCGCTTCCCAGAGGGGGGGAAGCTTAGTTTAGTTCCAAAGTAGGGGGAAGATGACAAAGATTGTGGGGGGGGGGGGAGGGAGTGTATTTTCCCCTGGGCGGCCTGCCTCCCAGTTATTAGGGCTGATAGTCCTCCGTGGGAGGATTCCTACTTCGACAGGAGGGGGGGGGGATCCTTTCCTATAATGTCAACCAAGGTTCCCAAACCCTATCAAATGGTTTAGTTTTTTGCTTTAGGTAGGCTGTGAGCTTTTCCATAAGCATCACTTCGTTAGTGGGGGGGGCTACCTTCTTCCAGGAAGACGCTACTTCACATCTCGCCGCTGTGAGAATAAAGGAGATTAATTTCCTAGTTGGTCGACCAATTTCCTCAGTTGGTCTGGCCAGTAGGTAGGTCAGTGGCTCAATAGGTAGCTCGAGGCCTGTGACCTCTTTTATTACATTTTGGACCGTAGTCCAGTATTTCTTAATTTCCGGACATGTCCACCATATATGGGCCATGTCTCCCCTTTGACCACAGCCTCTCCAACACAGATCCAATGCCAGAGGGTAGATTTGTTTTAATCTCACTGGCATGAGATACCAATAGAAGAGTATCTTATAAATGTTTTCCTTTGTGGTGGTGCATATAGATGTCTCAGAGGCCGCTCCCCAAATTTCTTCCCAATCTTCCTCCTCAATAGTTATATTCAGGTCAGCGGCCCATCTAAGCATATAATCATGTTTAGGAGGTCCTTCACGTTTCCATTTCCAAATAAATCTTGGAGATAAGTCCCCTTTGGTCTGAGTCAGACTTGCATAATCTCTCGAATCTAGTGGGAAAGGGGAACTCCGGGTTTGGGGAAATCTTTTGGGCAAAATGTCTTATTTGGAGGTACTTAAACGCATCCAAATCTGGGATCTTATATTTTGCTCTTAGGTCCCGGTAGCTTAAGAGGTTTCCTAGACTCAGCATGTCCATCAGTGTCTTTATTCCTTTTGACTTCAATTTGTCGAACTGTTTAGATGCACACCCCGGGGGGAATTTGGGATTATCAAATATTGGCGTAAATTGTGAGCCAGTGGAGGAGAGCATATATTTGAGCTTAGTTTTTAGCCAGACTTCCCATGTGTGTACAACGCACATAGTGAAATACAGTATATAAAAATGCTTTACTAAGGAAAAATAAGTTCTGCGTACATCAAAATTGATGAAGCTGTCTTGCTGTGTGGTAACCCCACTAACCCCTTGTCTGATTTTATCAATTTTGATGTACGCAGAACTTATTTTTCCTTAGTAAAGCATTTTTATATACTGTATTTCACTATGTGCGTTGTGCGCCCTGTTCTTGTTTTGTTTCTCTAGTTCTGGGGGTGTTGAGCCACCTCTTAAGCAAGGCTGCAGTCGTATCATCAGTGTCCTATAAGGTTATTTTATTGGTTTATTGCACAATATATTCACTATAGTGTATTTATACCTATTTATCAGTTATTAGCTGCGCACTTTTTTTCTTTTGTCATTCCCATGTGTGTCTTGCCGTTCTTAATTAAAAATTTTGCGGTGGCATATCTCCTCTTTCCATACTCCATAGGCATGCTGGCAGAGAAGGCATTTTAGCATAGTGAGCTTCTATTTGGAGCCAGCATCTTTGGGTCGGGTCCGCATTCCATAGTACCGCTTGTTTTAACTGAACTGCCTGGTAATATTTCTGGATGTCCGGGACCCCCATGCCCCCTCTCCCCCATGGTGACAATAGGACTGAGGGGGCTACTCTGGGCCTTTTGCCTTGCCAAATGAAATGGAACATCCTGTTTTGGATGTTTTTGAGCTATGAGCCGGGGACATGGACCGTGAGGGTTTGAAAAATATATAGTAATCTTGGGAGTATGTTCATTTTTAAAGATATCATCCTTCCGATCCATGATATCTGATAATCTTCCCATTTGCTCAAATCCTTTTTGATTTTGTCAAAGAGAGCTGGGTAATTATACTGATATAGTGACTGGTAATCCCTTGATACATTCACTCCCAGATATTTGATGTATGAAGGGCTCCATTTATACACAAAATTTATTTTAATTAGTTTCACTTCTGGCTCTGTGAGACTGAGATTTAGGGCCTCTGATTTATCACTGTTGATTTTGTATCCTGATATACCCCCAAAGTCCTCAAGTTCCTTTTGGAGGTTAGGAAGGGAAGTTTGGGACTTGGTTAGCGTCAGGATAATATCATCAGCGAACAGGGAAATGTTGTAGTTTGTTTTTCCAATCGCTATGCCCTGGATATTTATGTTATTTCGAATTGTAGCCACCAGAGGTACTATGGTGAGAGCAAAGAGGAGGGGAGACAAGGGGCAACCCCGTCTTGTACCGTTTCTTATTTGGAATCTCTCTGAATTCCCTCCTGGCAATCTTACAATTGCTGATGGGTTCTGGTACAGCGCTTGGACTCCTTCTAAAAATGTGTCTTTAAAACCGAATTTCTCTAACGTTTTTGTAAGGAAAAGCCAATCAATTCTATCAAATGCCTTCTCTGCATCTAAACTTAGTAACATTGCCTTGGAGTTTGTAAGATGAACATGCTCAATAATGTCAAAGATCTTTCGGGTATTGTCTGAGGCTTGACGCCCTGAGACAAACCCTACTTGGTCAATGTTTATTAATCTTGGCAAGATAGGGTTCAGCCTATTCGCCAAGATTTTGCTATATAATTTCAGGTCATTATTTAGGAGCGAGATGGGTCTGTAGCTCCCACATTGTGTTGGGTCTTTCCCTTCTTTGTGAATAATGGCCAGGTTTGCTAAGGACATTGACGAGGGGATAGGGTTCCCTTCCAGGAATGAATTGAACAGACCCAGCAGGTGTTTAGTTAAGATTGGGAGAAACCTTTTATAATAGGCATTGGAGAAGCCATCCGGGCCTGGTGCTTTGGATATTTTGGAGGACTTCACCGCGGATATCAGTTCTTCTTTAGTGATTTTGGAGTTGAGGTGGGAGTTTTCTTCCTCTGTCAGCGTGGGGAGATCACCTGCTTCTCTTAAATGTTCAGACAGATCACTAAAAACATTCGTTCACATTTCCACAATTAGGTACTGAATTATAAGCAGAGTCAACTTTGCTGTCATGGTAGTGATGTACATTATTATTGTTAGATTACTACACAACATATGCAGTGTATGTACAACAGTGTATTGTGAAATAACTGATATAAGGCGCAAACAACTATAAATAATAACAATAGTGAATATATGTTAGAAAAGTGATGTATGATGATAATATTCCAACCACCCAGCTCAAACCTCACTGGTGGGACCTGTTTCACGGGTTCCAAAGATTCAAGTATTTTTCTCAAACATCCAGGGGGAGCATAAGGGGAAAAAAACACAAATTTAAGTGCAGACGTTTCTGTAAAGTGGAATGATTGTGTCTTGGCTCGTATAAATGTATTACTCACAAGATATATGAGTTATTCAGGCAGTTGGCAAATTGGGTTGCCACCCATATAGATGGCTGCGATCTGGACCCCCCTTGTTAGAGATACCGTCAGCAGGATGATGTATGTAAAATAGAGAGAGAACTACATAGTGCGATCAAAAAGGTACAACTTTATATTTTAAAAAACGGGTCAATAAAATGCGCACTTACAATGTGCCAGTAAAAATCAAGCATGTATCTCACAAATGGAGAAAGTAGAAGCTCCCCGAACTGCTCACCGCCTCCCTCGGGTGTTTGGCTGGCTTTCTTCCACGGATCTGTATGCCGGTTCAGAGCCTCCCTCAAGGCGCCCGTCCAGGAAGATGACGTCACGGCTGCAGAGTTGGTCAGCTACGGGTCGCGTCTGAGCCCAAAATTGGTCCACTCAACGCGTTTCGCCCAGCTTGCTGTAGCTGTTGGCTTCGTCCGGAGTGTGTAAAATTGGGTACAGTTGATTCTTATATACCCTATAGACAAGCTAATCTATTCAATTATACAATAAAACAATTAAACAACCTGATCTATGGCTATTATTATGGGAGTGAAGTTGGAAATTTCAAGACATACAGTGAATTGCTTCGCATACATTAAAGAGTAAGTGCAAATGACAATGCAATAAAGAAGCAAACAGAAAGCAGACATAATAATCTTATGATGTTTAAAGGTGCATATATATAATTTCTCCATTTGTGAGATACATGCTTGATTTTTACTGGCACATTGTAAGTGCGCATTTTATTGACCCGTTTTTTTATTTCATAATAATATGATCCCTACACCCCCAAATACAGTACGTAAAAAGCAGACAAATCAACCATGTGCAGTCAAACGCATAGGGTCGCAGTTAAAAGCTACAGCACAGATTGAATATCGTAATACAGTATCAAGATGGTTTTTGCAGGCTTGTGGAGAAAATAAAAAAATAATTTAAAAAAGCAACATTTTTTTTTTGGTCACTCACTCAAGCAAGCAGTGGTGGGCGAAGTTACAGGCGCATGCGCAGTAATCACCTGCTGTGAAGCAGGAATGTGATTGAAACCAGACACACGTTCAAACAAATGGTGTGGGAGAGATGTACTGCATTGTAGAGAAGATAAGAAGTTGAAATACCCTGCAGTGCAGTTAATTATCCTGAGCGAGGGGAGAGCGCTGTATATGCCGAAATGTGACACTGTTACAGTACTGTACACGCCTATGCGTTTCAACAATTTTCAAATGAGACATACTGTACAGTACAGCACTGCAAATGCATGTATACTTTAAATATGCAAATTTACAATTACTGCGCGCGCACACACAGACTGTGTACTGACGTAGGTTGAACCGCGAAGGTATTAGACTTCCAAGACAACAGCTCGCAAACGCCCCCCTGAGTTTTTAGACGGCATTGCAGTATTGCAGACAGCGAGAATAAAATGCTAATATCACGAGCGCGAAAATAACGCAGTTCACTCCGGACAAAAAAAAAACGCACCTGACCGAGATTATCTGAGAGCCGCGGATCTAGCCGATTTAGACTAAAGGCGACCACCACTGTACGTCCTTAGAAATAACACGGTGCAGATACCGGCTGTGCCTTATAATTGTGTAGTGTATCCCCGAGAGTATGGGCTTCGTTAGAGTGGGAAACCTCGGATAACGAGGATGAGAGACAGGATCTTGGTGAAGGCACATCAGCGACACATCTCCGCCCCCAGGTCTCCCCTTTTTTAGAACAAATAATAACAACTTGGGGTGCCAGAGTAAAAGGAAGACAAGAAGAGGGGAAAGTATGGACCCTGAGAAGCAGGGACCAACAGGTGGCAATAGGCAAAAAGAGAAGCGTCCGCAGTATTAGCACAATAACCTGACTATGCTAAATCCCTTATAGTAACGCTGTCGGATTTTACACTAACTACCGATCACATTAAAGTCTGAAACGGGGCTATCCGTCTCATCCTCGTCGGATATTGATACATTCGAGTGGGTAAAAGATACTAAGCTATTTGCCCACAAACTTAAATTACATAAATTCTTTAAAATGCGGGACTACAGACTAGCAAACCTACTAGAGATCACCTCACTGGACCCCACAGACTTAGCCTTGAAAATCTGTCATCCCTATTAGAAGACTCAAATAGAGAGTGCCTGGTGAGGGACCTTTCACTTCACTGAGACCGAAATCAACATTTCTGCCGTACAGTGAACATTTCGCCAATATAGATATTTTTGTGAATTTGGTCACGAGATCTGGAAGCATTACCCAAAACAAAAATGGTGGATAACCTCACTTATTCGGAGAGAGACGCTCTCAAAGAATTGGAGGCCAAAGATATAATAGTGAAACCTTCAGACAAAGGTGGCAATCTAGTGATTCTCAATGTCTCGGATTACAAGGCTGAGAATCTAAGATGGCTGTCCAACGTAGCATGCTATGAGGTCCTGGACAAGGACCCAACTACCACCTACAGTTCCGAACTCCGAACTATTCTAGACAAAGGGCTGATTGAAAAGGTCATTTCGAAACACGATTTCATTTTTGTGAAATTCCCTAAGATAGCTACGTTTTACAGCGTACCAAAAATTCATAAGAGGAGAACACCACCGCCAAGCCACCCAATTGTATCATGGGGTAGGCAACTTAACTGAGAACGCGAGCTGCTACGTGGACCAGGTACTGAGGCCATTCGTTGTCTCGCTACCGTCCTATCTAAGGGACACGAAAGACGTTCTACAAAGATTAGAAGGCGTGGTCATGAGCAGTGACACCATTCTAGTGAGCCTAGATGTAGAAGGTCTTTACACAGCATCTACCATCAAAAGGGACTAGAAGCAGTCTCTTATTTTCTCCAAACTAGGGGCAGACTCTATACCACCCATAGCAAATTTGTGCTAGATTTGCTGTTGTTCGTGCTACATAGGAATTGTTTCTTATTTGAAAATAAGATCTACCACCAAACACAGGGCACAGCCATGGGCACCATCAAGTGTGCCCCATCATACGCCAACCTCTAGCTAGGTTGGTGGGAGTCCAAACATGTTTTCATCGATGAACTTGAACATCTAACCTCACACATCATCCTGTGGGTACGTTTCATCGATTATGTGCTGATTCTGTGGGAAGGAACATTGGCACTCCTCAAAGAATTTGAGTTGATTATTGTTCAAGATATCAACAATCTACACCTTACTCTGGAGTTTGATTGAAACACCATATGCTTCCTAGATCTGAAGATTAAGAGGCCAAGGAGACCTTATTAAAACTACAGTTTTCTGCAAAACTACGGCCACAAACAACCTCTTAGAGCAGGCCTTTACAACACGCGGCCCGCAGCGGTTTTCTGCTCTCCCCCTCCCTCCCGAGTCCACTCTCCCGCGCCCCCCCTGCGAGCCTGCTATCACCCTCCCCCTCGCAGGGTAGCAGCGCGCTCTAGCATTGAGGCACTTCCTTTCCTGCCTGCTGCTTGCTAAAGCGTGCGTGCACTCCTGCATGCTCTGCCGCCGCCTCCTCCACTGCAAGCCAAGGTAGGGGAGGGTTTGAAGTGCAGGGGGGGTTAATGTGAGGTGCAGGGGGGGTTAATGTGAGGTGCAGGGGGGGTTAATGTGAGGTGCAGGGGGGGTAATGTGAGGTGCAGGGGGGGTAATGTGAGGTGCAGGGGGGGTAATGTGAGGTGCAGGGTGGGTTGATGTGAGGTGCAGGGGGGGTTGATGTGAGGTGCAGGGGAGTTGATGTGAGGTGCAGGGGAGTTGATGTGAGGTGCAGGGGAGTTGATGTGAGGTGCAGGGGAGTTGATGTGAGGTGCAGGGGAGTTGATGTGAGGTGCAGGGGGGTTGATGTGAGGTGCAGGGGGGTTGATGTGAGGTGCAGGGGGGTTGATGTGAGGTGCAGGGGGGTTGATGTGAGGTGCAGGGAGGTTGATGTGAGGTGCAGGGGGGTGGGATGTGTGGTGTGCAGGGGGTATTGTGTGTTTAATGTGGAGGGGGAGTATTATGTGTGTGGGTGAGGGGGAGAGATGGGGGTATGAGAGATAGATGGGGAGTATCGCAAAGGTTGATAGTGAGGGGTTCTGGGGGAGATATGAGGATGATGATGAAGGGTGCTGGGGGAGATATGAGTATGATGAGGATGAGGTGCTGGAGGAGAGATGAGGATGAGGATGATGATTTTACCCGTGCGGCCCAATTTTTTTTCCCTTGGACCAGTTTGGCCCTTCTCACGTTACGAGTTGTGCAGGCCTGTCCTAGAGGCATCTAGCCACCACCCAAGGACCTTGGTCCAGGGTATTCTGGTGGGCCAGTTCCTAAGGATCAAGAGGAACTGTAGTAATAATACAGTTTGAAGCCCAGGCCTCTATTATGACCGAGCGCTTTAAAAACAGAGGTTATAGTATGAAAGCTTACAAAAGAGCAAAATACTCACCTCGCCTAGACTTACTTACTGACAAGGTCCCCAAAGGTGATGAAAGTTGTGCGTTTCATAGGGACATAAAACAAGCCCTGGCATCTGGCAAGAAACATCTTTGAGAAACACTGGCACATCCTAAGAGCAGACTCAGATAAAGGATGCAACCCGAACCTACCCTTCTATGGTAAGCAGAAGGGCGCGGAATATCAAGGATATCTTGGTCCATAGCCAACTCTGAGACGTCTGCAAGAACATGGTTGCCACCTAAACCAGTGGGCAGCTATAGATGCCACCGTTGCAAAGCATGCCCGTACGTACTGTCCACAAAAACATTCAACAATTGGGACAATACATGGACATATCAAATCAAAAAATTCATCAATTGTCAGAGCTTTGGTGTTATCTATCAAGGGGTGTGCAAGTGTGGGAAAATCTACATTGGAAAAACAAAAAGACAATTAAAAAAAAAAACGTGTACTCGAACACGTTGGCACAATAAGGAACAAAATGGACACCCCTGTCGCGAGGAACATAAATCAGTGCCGCAATGGTGACCCAAAAGCTATCAACTTCAGATGCATCGACCAACTATCCCAGACGGGGTGACATTGATTCCATCTTACTCCAGAAAGAGTCACGATGGTTCTACACTTTTCAGCATTATCACCCAAAGGGCCCAATGAGGGGTTCTGTTCAGCCCATTTATTTAGCCCAATACACTTGGAGAACCCCTGCTAGCACATATCAGCTGATGGACATTTCAGCCTCTTCTAACCCACCTGATAAGAAATTAAACAGAAAGAAAACAAATAACCAGACATATATGGACATATCTTTATTGACTTTATGTACAGTAAATAGTTTACCAGTGGCTTAGTTAGAACTGACTATTACCATAGGTTCATAAACAGCACAGGCATTATTTTAATTCTGGACATAGTTCTTATATCAGATTACCCACTATTACCTCATGCTATACTGTGGGTATTTACCCCACTGACCAGCCTCCCATCATAAATACTGCACCGACACACTTTATTCGAGCAAATACCCAGTATGTACCTGGCAGATACCTGGAATGCGCCGCTCCTCACCTCTGACAAGCCCCGTTGCGTTTGCCTTCCCAGCCATGGTTCATGCCTGGCTGACGGGCGGCTGATCTGTTAAATGATAATGATTAGGATTTAATAGGCTGCAATGCTTCGCGTGTCTACCAGATGGCATAAATTCATGAATTGTAATGCAGTATATATATATATACTGTGCAGTATTGCAGCCAGCGGGAATAAAATGCTTCAATCCCTGCCTGGAAAATACCTCAATGCACTCGGGCAGAAAACAGTCACAAACCTCAATACACCCGGGTATACCCGAATTCGTGGGACTAGCCGAGCTCGAATAAAGTGTGTCGCCAGTGTAGCCTTAAATAAAACAGTAACAGACTAGGCAGTACCTTCAAAGTACCTTTCTTGATGCTGTTACTCAGTGCGCATGTATGTGGAATAGAACGGGTTAACAACGGGCCAATTAAGCAGCGCATATTTATTAGGGTTCTAGTCGTCCTCCCCACGTACCTCTTGCCGCACCCACACGTCACCAGATAAATAACAAACTGCGTGTTACAGTTAATAAAGCGATTTATCTTGTATTTTTTGTTGTTGTTCTGTGCAGAACTGGAAAGAAAAAATGTGGAGGGTTCCATGTGTCTACACGCCCTGCACGTGCCACATTGAAATGAAGCTTTAGTAAGAAAGGGTACTTGTTTGGTATTAGGAGTGGAAATATCACTTGAATAAACTTGATAAATAAATATCACTTGAACTTAAATTAAGAGATTTATCTTGTATTTTTTGTTGTTGTTCTGTGGAGAACCGGAAAGGAAAAACCTGCACGGGAGCACTGGCGCTGCTCTCTGTCCAGCACTGGCACTGCCCAGTACACTGCAAGATCCGGCGCTGCTCTCTGCCCAGGACACTGCCCAGCACACTGCAAGCACTGGCGCTGCTCTCTGCCCAGCACACTGCAAGCACTGGCACTGCCCAGTACACTGCAAGCACTGGCACTGCCCAGTACACTGCAAGCACTGGCACTGCCCAGTACACTGCAAGCACTGGCGCTGCTCTCTGCAAGCACTGGCACTGCTCTCTGCAAGCACTGGCACTGCCCAGTACACTGCAAGCACTGGCGCTGCTCTCTGTCCAGCACTGGCGCTGCTCTCTGTCCAGCACTGGCGCTGCTCTCTGTCCAGCACTGGCGCTGCTCTCTGTCCAGCACACTGCAAGCACTGGCGCTGCTCTCTGTCCAGCACTGGCGCTGCTCTCTGCCCAGCACACTGCAAGCTCCGGCGCTGCTCGCTGCCCAGCACACTGCAAGCTCCGGCGCTGCTCTCTGCCCAGCACACTACAAGCACTGGCGCTGCTCTCTGCCCAGCACCCTGCAAGCACTGGCGCTGCTCTCTAACCAGCACCCTGCAAGCACTGGCGCTGCTCTCTAACCAGCACCCTGCAAGCTCTGGCGCTGCTCTCTGCCCAGCACACTACAAGCACTGGCGCTGCTCTCTGCCCAGCACCCTACAAGCACTGGCGCTGCTCTCTAACCAGCACCCTGCAAGCACTGGCGCTGCTCTCTAACCAGCACCCTGCAAGCACTGGCGCTGCTCTCTAACCAGCACACTGCAAGCACTGGCGCTGCTCTCTGCCCAGCACCCTGCAAGCACTGGCGCTGCTCTCTGCCCAGCACCCTGCAAGCACTGGCGCTGCTCTCTCCAAGCACTGGCGCTGCTCTCTCCAAGCACTGGCGCTGCTCTCTCCAAGCACTGGCACTGCTCTCTCCAAGCACTGGCACTGCTCTCTCCAAGCACTGGCACTGCTCTCTCCAAGCACTGGCACTGCTCTCTGCAAGCACTGGCACTGCTCTCTGCAAGCACTGGCGCTGCTCTCTGCAAGCACTGGCACTGCTCTCTGCAAGCACTGGCACTGCTCTCTGCAAGCACTGGCACTGCTCTCTGCAAGCACTGGCACTGCTCTCTGCCCAGCACACTGCAAGCACTGGCGCTGCTCTCTGCCCAGCACACTGCAAGCTCCGGCGCTGCTCTCTGCCCAGCACACTGCAAGCTCCGGCGCTGCTCTCTGCCCAGCACACTGCAAGCACTGGCGCTGCTCTCTGCCCAGCACCCTGCAAGCACTGGCGCTGCTCTCTGCCCAGCACACTGCAAGCTCCGGCGCTGCTCTCTGCCCAGCACACTGCAAGCACTGGCGCTGCTCTCTGCCCAGCACATTGCAAGCACTGGCGCTGCTCTCTGTCCAGCACCCTGCAAGCACTGGCGCTGCTCTCTGCCCAGCACCCTGCAAGCACTGGCGCTGCTCTCTAACCAGCACCCTGCAAGCACTGGCGCTGCTCTCTAACCAGCACCCTGCAAGCACTGGCGCTGCTCTCTAACCAGCACCCTGCAAGCACTGGCGCTGCTCTCTAACCAGCACCCTGCAAGCACTGGCGCTGCTCTCTGCCCAGCACCCTGCAAGCACTGGCGCTGCTCTCTGCCCAGCACCCTGCAAGCACTGGCGCTGCTCTCTGTCCAGCACCCTGCAAGCACTGGCGCTGCTCTCTGCCCAGCACATTGCAAGCACTGGCGCTGCTCTCTGCCCAGCACACTGCAAGCTCCGGCGCTGCTCGCTGCCCAGCACACTGCAAGCACTGGCACTGCTCTCTGCCCAGCACACTACAAGCACTGGCGCTGCTCTCTGCCCAGCACCCTGCAAGCACTGGCGCTGCTCTCTAACCAGCACCCTGCAAGCACTGGCGCTGCTCTCTAACCAGCACCCTGCAAGCTCTGGCGCTGCTCTCTGCCCAGCACACTACAAGCACTGGCGCTGCTCTCTGCCCAGCACCCTGCAAGCACTGGCGCTGCTCTCTAACCAGCACCCTGCAAGCACTGGCGCTGCTCTCTAACCAGCACCCTGCAAGCACTGGCGCTGCTCTCTAACCAGCACCCTGCAAGCACTGGCGCTGCTCTCTGCCCAGCACCCTGCAAGCACTGGCGCTGCTCTCTGCCCAGCACCCTGCAAGCACTGGCGCTGCTCTCTCCAAGCACAGGCGCTGCTCTCTCCAAGCACTGGCGCTGCTCTCTCCAAGCACTGGCACTGCTCTCTCCAAGCACTGGCACTGCTCTCTCCAAGCACTGGCACTGCTCTCTCCAAGCACTGGCACTGCTCTCTCCAAGCACTGGCACTGCTCTCTCCAAGCACTGGCACTGCTCTCTGCAAGCACTGGCGCTGCTCTCTGCAAGCACTGGCACTGCTCTCTGCAAGCACTGGCACTGCTCTCTGCAAGCACTGGCACTGCTCTCTGCAAGCACTGGCACTGCTCTCTGCAAGCACTGGCGCTGCTCTCTGCCCAGCACACTGCAAGCTCCGGCGCTGCTCTCTGCCCAGCACACTGCAAGCTCCGGCGCTGCTCTCTGCCCAGCACACTGCAAGCACTGGCGCTGCTCTCTGCCCAGCACCCTGCAAGCACTGGCGCTGCTCTCTGCCCAGCACCCTGCAAGCACTGGCGCTGCTCTCTGCCCAGCACACTGCAAGCTCCGGCGCTGCTCTCTGCCCAGCACACTGCAAGCTCTGGCGCTGCTCTCTGCCCAGCACACTGCAAGCTCCGGCGCTGCTCTCTGCCCAGCACACTGCAAGCTCCGGCGCTGCTCTGCCCAGCACACTGCAAGCACTGGCGCTGCTCTCTGCTCAGCACACTGCAAGCACTGGCGCTGCTCTCTAACCAGCACCCTGCAAGCACTGGCGCTGCTCTCTAACCAGCACACTGCAAGCACTGGCGCTGCTCTCTAACCAGCACCCTGCAAGCACTGGCGCTGCTCTCTGCAAGCACTGGCGCTGCTCTCTGCAAGCACTGGCGCTGCTCTCTGCCCAGCACTCTGCAAGCACTGGCGCTGCTCTCTGCCCAGCACCCTACAAGCACTGGCGCTGCTCTCTGCCCAGCACCCTACAAGCACTGGCGCTGCTCTCTGCCCAGCACCTTACAAGCTCCGGCTGACCCGATGGTCTAACGGAGCCCTCACTCTAAGGGAGACACTACACAACTGTACCGTGTTACCTCTAAGGACATACTCACCATATGTTCTCTGCAGCTCTCTCTCACAACCTCATGTTAGAATGACCCCACCCTGGGGTTATGTTAGAATGACCCCACCCTGGGGTTATGTTAGAATGACCCCACCCTGGGGTTATGTTAGAATGACCCCACCCTGGGGTTATGTTAGAATAACCCCACCCTGGGGTTATGTTAGAATAACCCCACCCTGGGGTTATGTTAGAATAACCCCACCCTGGGGCTATGTTAGAATAACCCCACCCTGGGGCTATGTTAGAATAACCCCACCCTGGGGTTATGTTACAATAACCCCACCCTGGGGTTATGTTACAATAACCCCACCCTGGGGCTATGTTACAATAACCCCACCCTGGGGCTATGTTAGAATAACCCCACCCTGGGGCTATGTAGGGATATGTTGTAGTTAACAATATCCTCTAAGCACATAAAGTTCATTGACTCTGAGGCGCCTTTCACTCACCTTGTGTATATAGACGGAACACTTATTAGCTGCAGGGCTCTTTATTTAGGGAACACTGCTACTATCCTGATTGCTGCTTACACAGTATCCCGTCCAGTCACGGTCTCCTTGTCCCGTGACACAGGAACCCCAGCAGCGCCTCCACCTCACACACAGCTGCACCATATGGAGTGTTCAGTGTCTGCACAGATCTGACACACAGATCTCTGCTCACACAAACTCTGTGATATTCACACACACGAGTTATTAACCATCTATAGGTTGACCTGCAACAGGGATTTTCAAGTATAATACATTCCTGCCAATATAAATTGTGTTCAACAAAAGGTGCACCTCAAGCTGTTGGTACCTTTAATTAGGGAACACAGTTATATTTCACTTATATTATACCCGGCTATGCACAGACCTCCAAACGTCAAGACAGGGGAGTCCCAGCAATTACAACAAGCTGTCTCCCTGGGGTGGCAAGCGTATATTTGGATCTTTTAACACAGATCTCTGCTTACACTGGCTCTCTGTGGGATCCTCACACAAGGATTCACTGAAATACAAAGGTGGAATTGACACTGCATCCACTATCCACTAAGCAAGCAACATTTAGGTTCATTTTAACAATCGTGTGCAACATTTAGTGTAACCTGAGCCCACAGACATACAGCTAATACTGGTCAGTTACGCGAGTGCAGATATTAGCTGCGACACCTATCAATTTACATCATTATCACCACTCCTAAATAGCTATTGGCACTATATACAAGGTTTTGTGTATTTAGTCTCCCCCCAACTGCTATAGTTGATGATCTCTTACACAGGTATCACTATAGACAGTGCTGTTATTACTACACTGTCATAAACATTGTTCGATATCCGGGGTTTGCAGACTCCTATTGGATACACTTTGGCTAGTTTAATAATTTATTTTAAAGCCCTATATTTTAACTAACGTTCAGAATAAACCTATTGAATTTTAAACACTATAACCATTCCAAAAGGTGCGAGACGCTATCATACCGGGGCTCTTATCTTCAGTGCTGTAACTCTACCTGCCCCAAACAGCACCCCCCCCCTACTATTATTAAGATGATGTGCGGGAACCATTCCAGTATATTACTGTATATACCTCCCAGCTTTACATTAGTGACTGTATACACCTCCCAGATTTAGATTAGTGACTATATACTGTATATACCTCCCAGATTTCCTATATACTGTATATACCTCCCAGATTAGTGACTGTATATACTTCCCAGCTTTAGGTTAGTGACTGTATATACCTCCCAGCTTTAGGTTAGTGACTGGACATACCTCTCAGCTTTAGGTTAGTGACTGTATATACTGTAAATAAAAAATGGAGAATGAAGTGCGCTTCTAAAATTGATACAGAGGTGGAGGTATTGATAAACCTTACTCAAATATCCCCACACATGTACAAGTGACTAAATGTGCATGAATAAATACATATAACCTTAGTAACATGAGGAGCGTCTGCAGCTGGCACAGGGGGTGACTCAGCACCCGTAAACACTGGAAAATACAGAAAAACCGCAGGGCACATTCACACTGCCTCACATCAGAGGTTCCCCCCGCATCCCCCTTACCGGCTGATGTGAGACAGTGTGAATGTGAGATTACCTTCACGGAGAACTGGGTGGGATATGATGATATAAGAGACTTTTCCCACATTTGAATGCAGAGAGGGCTGAAGCATCTTGCCACTGAAGGAGAGTAACACAGACGGTAACATCTGAATCGGTGGTTTCGGTCCCAGTGTGCTTTAACCCCTCCTATGCCATATACTATGCCGGCTTGTTGCTAACCTGATGTACGCAGAACCTTTATCTTTATTAATACAATTGAGTGTTTCAGTTTTCGCGATGAGCGTTGTGCGCTGTGTTTTTTCTTTATATACTGTATATACCTCCCAGCTTTATGTTAGTGACTGGATATACTGTATATACCTCCCAGCTTTAGGTTAGTGACTGTATATACCTCCCAGCCTTAGGTTAGTGACTGGATATACCTCCCAGCTTTAGGTTAGTGACTATATATACCTCCCAGCTTTAGGTTAGTGACTGGATATACTTCCCAGCTTTAGGTTAGTGACTGGATATACTTCCCAGCTTTAGGTTAGTGACTGGATATACCTCCCAGCTTTAGGTTAGTAACTGTATATACCTCCCAGCTTTAGGTTAGTGACTGTAAATACTGTATATACCTCCCAGCTTTAGGTTAGTGACTGTATATACCTCCCAGCATTAGGTTAGTGACTGTATATACCTCCCAGCTTTAGGTTAGTGACTGTATATACCTCCCAGCTTTAGGTTAGTGACTGTATATACCTCCCAGATTTAGATTAGTGACTGTATATACTGTATATACCTCCCAGATTTAGATTAGTGACTGTATATACCTCCCAGCTTTAGTTTAGTGACTGTATATACCTCCCAGCTTTAGGTTAGTGACTGTATATACCTCCCAGCTTTAGGTTAGTGACTGTATATATCTCACATCTTTAAGTTAGTGACTGTATATACTATATACCTCCCAGCTTTAGGTTAGTGACTGTATATACTATATACCTCCCAGCTTTAGGTTAGTGACTGTATATACCTCCCAGCTTTAGGTTAGTGACTGTATATACTATATACCTCCCAGCTTTAGGTTAGTGACTGTATATACTATATACCTCCCAGCTTTAGGTTAGTGACTGTATATACTATATACCTCACAGCTTTAGGTTAGTGACTGTATATACCTCCCAGCTTTAGATTAGTGACTGTATATACTATATACTTCCCAGCTTTAGGTTAGTGACTGTATATACTATATACCTCCCAGTTTTAGGTTAGTGGCTGTATATACTGTATATACTATATACCTCCCAGCTTTAGGTTAGTTACTGTATATACCTTCCAGCTTTAGGTTAGTGACTGTATATACTGTATATACTATATACCTCCCAGCTTTAGGTTAGTTACTGTATATACCTCCCAGCTTTAGATTAGTGGCTGTATATACTATATACCTCCCAGCTTTAGGTTAGTGGCTGTATATACTGTATATACCTCCCAGCTTTAGGTTAGTGGCTGTATATACTATATACCTCCCAGCTTTAGGTTAGTGGCTGTATATACTATATACCTCCCAGCTTTAGGTTAGTGACTGTATATACTATATACCTCCCAGCTTTAGGTTAGTGGCTGTATATACTATATACCTCCCAGCTTTAGGTTAGTGACTGTATATACTGTATATACCTCCCAGCTTTAGGTTAGTGACTGTATATACTATATACCTCCCAGCTTTAGGTTAGTGACTGTATATACCTCCCAGCTTTAGGTTAGTGACTGTATATACCTCCCAGCTTTAGATTAGTGGCTGTATATACTATATACCTCCCAGCTTTAGGTTAGTGGCTGTATATACTATATACCTCCCAGCTTGCTCTCTGATCTGAAGTCCGGTCAGCATGTGAGTAGAGATCTCATAACTTCCCCCAGATGTGCAGACTGAGCCGCCGGACTGGGGCTGTCACTGCTGTGTTTGTGTTACCGGAGGGGAGACATTACCAAGGGGACCGGAAGTGAGCAGACAGGAAGTGCCCCCACCGGAGTTATCACTGGGTGAGTCTCTGTAACAGGAATAATAATATAATATCTTGTGGGAGCCGGTCACACGTGGGATGAGGGGGGGGGGACAGTGGGAGCCGGTCACACGTGGGATGAGGTTACAGTGGGAGCCGGTCACACGTGGGATGAGGGGGGGGGGGGGGGACAGTGGGAGCCGGTCACACGTGGGATGAGGGGGGGGGGACAGTGGGAGCCGGTCACACGTGGGATGAGGTGGGGGGGACGACGACAGTAGGAGCCGGTCACACGTGGGATGAGGGGGGGGGGACAGTGGGAGCCGGTCACACGTGGGATGAGGTGGGGGGGGGACAGTGGGAGCCAGTCACACGTGGGATGAGGTGGGGGGGACGACGACAGTGGGAGCCGGTCACACGTGGGATGAGGGGGGGGGGAACAGTGGGAGCCGGTCACACGTGGGATGAGGTGGGGGGGGGGACAGTGGGAGCCAGTCACCCGTGGGATGAGGTGGGGGGGGGGGGGACAGTGGGAGCCAGTCACACGTGGGATGAGGGGGGGACGGGACAGTGGGAGCCGGTCACACGTGGGATGAGGTTACAGTGGGAGCCGGTCACACGTGGGATGAGGGGGGGGGGGACAGTGGGAGCCGGTCACACGTGGGATGAGGTTACAGTGGGAGCCGGTCCCACGTGGGATGAGGTGGGGGGGACGACGACAGTGGGAGCCGGTCACACGTGGGATGAGGGGGGGGGGGGGGACAGTGGGAGCCGGTCACACGTGGGATGAGGGGGGGGGGACAGTGGGAGCCGGTCACACGTGGGATGAGGGGGGGGGGGGGACAGTGGGAGCCGGTCACACGTGGGATGAGGTGGGGGGGGGACAGTGGGAGCCAGTCACCCGTGGGATGAGGTGGGGGGGGGGACAGTGGGAGCCGGTCACACGTGGGAAGAGGGGGGGGGGGGACAGTGGGAGCCGGTCACACGTGGGATGAGGGGGGGGGGACAGTGGGAGCCGGTCACACGTGGGATGAGGTTACAGTGGGAGCCGGTCACACGTGGGATGATGTGGGGGGGGGACGACGACAGTGGGAGCCGGTCACACGTGGGATGAGGGGGGGGGGGACAGTGGGAGCCGGTCACACGTGGGATGAGGTGGGGGGGGGACAGTGGGAGCCAGTCACCCATGGGATGAGGTGGGGGGGGGGGCGAGAGTGGGAGCCGGTCACACGTGGGATGAGGGGGGGGGGACAGTGGGAGCCGGTCACACGTGGGATGAGGTGGTTGGGGGACAGTGGGAGCCGGTCACACGTGGGATGAGGTGGGGGGGGGGACGGTGGGAGCCGGTCACACGTGGGATGAGGTGGGGGGGGGGGCGGTGGGAGCCGGTCACACGTGGGATGAGGTGGGGGTGACAGTGGGAGCCGGTCACACGTGGGATGAGGTGGGGGGGACAGTGGGAGCCGGACACCCGAGGGAGGCAGTGAGAGGGGGGGGCAGTGGGAGCCGGTCACCCGTGGGATGAGGTGGGGGGGACAGTGGGAGCCGGTCACACGTGGGATGAGGTGGGGGGACAGTGGGAGCCGGTCACACGTGGGATGAAGTTACAGTGGGAGCCGGTCACACGTGGGATGAGGTGGGGGGGGACGACAACAGTGGGAGCCGGTCACACGTGGGATGAGGTTACAGTGGGAGCCGGTCACACGTGGGATGAGGTGGGGGGGACGACGACAGTGGGAGCCGGTCACACGTGGGATGAGGTGGGGGGGGGGACAGTGGGAGCCGGTCACACGTGGGATGAGGTGGGGGGGACGGTGGGAGCCGGTCACATGTGGGATGAGGTGGGGGTGACAGTGGGAGCTGGTCACACGTGGGATGAGGTGGGGGGGACAGTGGGAGCCGGACACCCGTGGGAGGCAGTGAGGGGGGGGGCAGTGGGAGCCGGTCACACGTGGGATGAGGTGGGGAGGGGGACAGTGGGAGCCGGTCACCCGTGGGATGAGGTGGGGGGGACAGTGGGAGCCGTTCACCCGTGGGATGAGGTGGGGGGGGGCAGTGGGAGCCGTTCACCCGTGGGATGAGGTGGGGGGGACAGTGGGAGCCGGTCACACGTGGGATGAGGTGGGGGGGGCAGTGGGAGCCGGTCACACGTGGGATGAGGTGGGGGGGGACAGTGGGAGCCGGTCACACGTGGGATGAGGTGGGGGGGGGACAGGGGGACAGTGGGAGCCGGTCACACGTGGGATCAGGTGGGGGGGGACAGTGGGAGCCGGTCACACGTGGGATGAGGTGGGGGGGAGGGACAGTGGGAGCCGGTCACACGTGGGATGAGGTGGGGGGGAAAGTGGGAGCTGGTCACGTGGGATGAGGTGGGGAGGGGGACAGTGGGAGCCGGTCACACGTGGGATGAGGTGGGGAGGTGGACAGTAGGAGCCGGTCACACGTGGGATGAGGTGGGGAGGTGGACAGTAGGAGCCGGTCACACGTGGGATGAGGTGGGGAGGTGGACAGTAGGAGCCGGTCACACGTGGGATGAGGTGGGGAGGTGGACAGTAGGAGCCGGTCACACGTGGGATGAGGTGGGGAGGTGGACAGTGGGAGCCGGTCACACGTGGGATGAGGTGGGGGGAACAGTGGGAGCCAGTCACACGTGGGATGAGGTGGTAGGGAGGGGCAGTGGGAGCCGGTCACACGTGGGTTGAGGTGGGGGGGGGACAGTGGGAGCCGGTCACACGTGGGATGAGGTGGGGGGAAGTGGGAGCCGGTCACACGTGGGATGAGGTGGGGAGGGGGACAGTGGGAGCCGGTTACACGTGGGATGAGGTGGGGTGGACAGTGGGAGCCGGTCACACGTGGGATGAGGTGGTCGGGGGGGGGGCAGTGGGAGCCGGTCACAAGTGGGATGAGGTGGGGGGGGCAGTGGGAGCCGGTCACACGTGGGAGGAGGTGGGGGGGGGACAGTGGGAGCCGGTCACACGTGGGATGAGGTGGGGAGGGGGACAGTGGGAGCCGGTCACACGTGGGATGAGGTGGGGAGGGGGACAGTGGGAGCCGGTCACACGTGGGATGAGGTGGGGAGGGGGACAGTGGGAGCCGGTCACACGTGGGATGAGGTGGAGTGGGGGACAGTGGGAGCCGGTCACACGTGGGATGAGGTGGAGTGGGGGACAGTGGGAGCCGGTCACACGTGGGATGAGGTGTTAGGGGGGGCAGTGGGAGCCGGTCACACGTGGGTTGAGGTGGGGGGGGGACAGTGGGAGCCGGTCACACGTGGGATGAGGTGGGACACAGTGGGAGCCGGTCACATTTGGGATGAGGTGGGGGGACAGTGGGAGCCGGTCACACGTGGGATGAGGTGGGGAGGGGGACAGTGGGAGCCGGTTACACGTGGGATGAGGTGGGGTGGACAGTGGGAGCCGGTCACACGTGGGATGAGGTGGTCGGGGGGGGCAGTGGGAGCCGGTCACAAGTGGGATGAGGTGGGGGGGGGGCAGTGGGAGCCTGTCACACGTGGGAGGAGGTGGCTGGGGACAGTGGGAGCCGGTCACACGTGGGATGAGGTGGGGAGGGGGACAGTGGGAGCCGGTCACACGTGGGGTGGGGTGGACAGTGGGAGCCGGTCACACGTGGGATGAGGTGGTAGGGGGGGGCAGTGGGAGCCGGTCACAAGTGGGATGAGGTGGGGGGGGGCAGTGGGAGCCGGTCACACGTGGGAGGAGGTGGGGGGGGGGACAGTGGGAGCCGGTCACACGTGGGATGAGGTGGGGAGGGGGACAGTGGGAGCCGGTCACACGTGGGATGAGGTGGGGGGGACAGTGGGAGCCGGTCACACGTGGGATGAGGTGGTAGGGGGGGGCAGTGGGAGCCGGTCACACGTGGGTTGAGGTGGGGGGGGGGGACAGTGGGAGCCGGTCACACGTGGGATGAGGTGGGACACCGTGGGAGCCGGTCACACGTGGGAGGAGGTGGGGTGGACAGTGGGAGCCGGTCACACGTGGGATGAGGTGGTAGGGGGGGGCAGTGGGAGCCGGTCACAAGTGGGATGAGGTGGGGGGGGGCAGTGGGAGCCGGTCACACGTGGGATGAGGTGGGGTGGACAGTGGGAGCCGGTCACACGTGGGATGAGGTGGTAGGGGGGGGCAGTGGGAGCCGGTCACAAGTGGGATGAGGTGGGGGGGGCAGTGGGAGCCTGTCACACGTGGGAGGAGGTGGGGGGGGGGACAGTGGGAGCCGGTCACACGTGGGATGAGGTGGGGAGGGGGACAGTGGGAGCCGGTCACACGTGGGATGAGGTGGGACACTGTGGGAGCCGGTCACATTTGGGATGAGGTGGGAGGACAGTGGGAGCCAGTCACACGTGGGAGGAGGTGGGGGGGGGGACAGTGGGAGCCGGTCACACGTGGGATGAGGTGGGGAGGGGGACAGTGGGAGCCGGTCACACGTGGGATGAGGTGGGGGGGACAGTGGGAGCCGGTCACACGTGGGATGAGGTGGTAGGGGGGGGCAGTGGGAGTCGGTCACACGTGGGTTGAGGTGGGGGGGGGGGACAGTGGGAGCCGGTCACACGTGGGATGAGGTGGGACACAGTGGGAGCCGGTCACACGTGGGAGGAGGTGGGGTGGACAGTGGGAGCCGGTCACACGTGGGATGAGGTGGGGAGGGGGACAGTGGGAGCCGGTCACACGTGGGATGAGGTGGGGTGGACAGTGGGAGCCGGTCACACGTGGGATGAGGTGGTGGGGGGGGCAGTGGGAGCCGGTCACAAGTGGGATGAGGTGGGGGGGGGGGCAGTGGGAGCCGGTCACACGTGGGAGGAGGTGGGTTGGCAGTGGGAGCCGGTCACACGTGGGAGGAGGTGGGGGGGACAGTGGGAGCCGGTCACACGTGGGATGAGGTGGGGAGGGGGACAGTGGGAGCCGGTCACACGTGGGATGAGGTGGAGTGGGGGACAGTGGGAGCCGGTCACACGTGGGATGAGGTGGAGTGGGGGACAGTGGGAGCCGGTCACACGTGGGATGAGGTGTTAGGGGGGGCAGTGGGAGCCGGTCACACGTGGGTTGAGGTGGGGGGGGACAGTGGGAGCCGGTCACACGTGGGATGAGGTGGGACACAGTGGGAGCCGGTCACATTTGGGATGAGGTGGGGGGACAGTGGGAGCCGGTCACACGTGGGGAGGGGGACAGTGGGAGCCGGTCACACGTGGGATGAGGTGGGGTGGACAGTGGGAGCCGGTCACACGTGGGATGAGGTGGTAGGGGGGGCAGTGGGAGCCGGTCACAAGTGGGATGAGGTGGGGGGGGGCAGTGGGAGCCAGTCACACGTGGGAGGAGGTGGGGGTGACAGTGGGAGCCGGTCACACGTGGGATGAGGTGGGGGGGACAGTGGGAGCCGGACACCCGAGGGAGGCAGTGAGAGGGGGGGGCAGTGGGAGCCGGTCACCCGTGGGATGAGGTGGGGGGGACAGTGGGAGCCGGTCACACGTGGGATGAGGTGGGGGGACAGTGGGAGCCGGTCACACGTGGGATGAAGTTACAGTGGGAGCCGGTCACACGTGGGATGAGGTGGGGGGGGACGACAACAGTGGGAGCCGGTCACACGTGGGATGAGGTTACAGTGGGAGCCGGTCACACGTGGGATGAGGTGGGGGGGACGACGACAGTGGGAGCCGGTCACACGTGGGATGAGGTGGGGGGGGGACAGTGGGAGCCGGTCACACGTGGGATGAGGTGGGGGGGACGGTGGGAGCCGGTCACATGTGGGATGAGGTGGGGGTGACAGTGGGAGCTGGTCACACGTGGGATGAGGTGGGGGGGACAGTGGGAGCCGGACACCCGTGGGAGGCAGTGAGGGGGGGGGCAGTGGGAGCCGGTCACACGTGGGATGAGGTGGGGAGGGGGACAGTGGGAGCCGGTCACCCGTGGGATGAGGTGGGGGGGACAGTGGGAGCCGTTCACCCGTGGGATGAGGTGGGGGGGGGGGGCAGTGGGAGCCGTTCACCCGTGGGATGAGGTGGGGGGGACAGTGGGAGCCGGTCACACGTGGGATGAGGTGGGGGGGGCAGTGGGAGCCGGTCACACGTGGGATGAGGTGGGGGGGGACAGTGGGAGCCGGTCACACGTGGGATGAGGTGGGGGGGGACAGGGGGACAGTGGGAGCCGGTCACACGTGGGATCAGGTGGGGGGGGACAGTGGGAGCCGGTCACACGTGGGATGAGGTGGGGGGGAGGGACAGTGGGAGCCGGTCACACGTGGGATGAGGTGGGGGGGAAAGTGGGAGCTGGTCACGTGGGATGAGGTGGGGAGGGGGACAGTGGGAGCCGGTCACACGTGGGATGAGGTGGGGAGGTGGACAGTAGGAGCCGGTCACACGTGGGATGAGGTGGGGAGGTGGACAGTAGGAGCCGGTCACACGTGGGATGAGGTGGGGAGGTGGACAGTAGGAGCCGGTCACACGTGGGATGAGGTGGGGAGGTGGACAGTAGGAGCCGGTCACACGTGGGATGAGGTGGGGAGGTGGACAGTGGGAGCCGGTCACACGTGGGATGAGGTGGGGGGAACAGTGGGAGCCAGTCACACGTGGGATGAGGTGGTAGGGAGGGGCAGTGGGAGCCGGTCACACGTGGGTTGAGGTGGGGGGGGGGACAGTGGGAGCCGGTCACACGTGGGATGAGGTGGGGGGAAGTGGGAGCCGGTCACACGTGGGATGAGGTGGGGAGGGGGACAGTGGGAGCCGGTTACACGTGGGATGAGGTGGGGTGGACAGTGGGAGCCGGTCACACGTGGGATGAGGTGGTCGGGGGGGGGGCAGTGGGAGCCGGTCACAAGTGGGATGAGGTGGGGGGGGCAGTGGGAGCCGGTCACACGTGGGAGGAGGTGGGGGGGGGACAGTGGGAGCCGGTCACACGTGGGATGAGGTGGGGAGGGGGACAGTGGGAGCCGGTCACACGTGGGATGAGGTGGGGAGGGGGACAGTGGGAGCCGGTCACACGTGGGATGAGGTGGGGAGGGGGACAGTGGGAGCCGGTCACACGTGGGATGAGGTGGAGTGGGGGACAGTGGGAGCCGGTCACACGTGGGATGAGGTGGAGTGGGGGACAGTGGGAGCCGGTCACACGTGGGATGAGGTGTTAGGGGGGGCAGTGGGAGCCGGTCACACGTGGGTTGAGGTGGGGGGGGGACAGTGGGAGCCGGTCACACGTGGGATGAGGTGGGACACAGTGGGAGCCGGTCACATTTGGGATGAGGTGGGGGGACAGTGGGAGCCGGTCACACGTGGGATGAGGTGGGGAGGGGGACAGTGGGAGCCGGTCACACGTGGGATGAGGTGGGGTGGACAGTGGGAGCCGGTCACACGTGGGATGAGGTGGTAGGGGGGGGCAGTGGGAGCCGGTCACAAGTGGGATGAGGTGGGGGGGGGCAGTGGGAGCCAGTCACACGTGGGAGGAGGTGGGGGGGGGACAGTGGGAGCCGGTCACACGTGTGATGAGGTGGGGAGGGGGACAGTGGGAGCTGGTCACACGTGGGATGAGGTGGGGGGGACAGTGGGAGCCGGTCACACGTGGGATGAGGTGAGGAGGGGGACAGTGGGAGCCGGTTACACGTGGGATGAGGTGGGGTGGACAGTGGGAGCCGGTCACACGTGGGATGAGGTGGTCGGGGGGGGGGCAGTGGGAGCCGGTCACAAGTGGGATGAGGTGGGGGGGGGCAGTGGGAGCCTGTCACACGTGGGAGGAGGTGGCTGGGGACAGTGGGAGCCGGTCACACGTGGGATGAGGTGGGGAGGGGGACAGTGGGAGCCGGTCACACGTGGGGTGGGGTGGACAGTGGGAGCCGGTCACACGTGGGATGAGGTGGTAGGGGGGGGCAGTGGGAGCCGGTCACAAGTGGGATGAGGTGGGGGGGGGCAGTGGGAGCCGGTCACACGTGGGAGGAGGTGGGGGGGGGGACAGTGGGAGCCGGTCACACGTGGGATGAGGTGGGGAGGGGGACAGTGGGAGCCGGTCACACGTGGGATGAGGTGGGGGGGACAGTGGGAGCCGGTCACACGTGGGATGAGGTGGTAGGGGGGGGCAGTGGGAGCCGGTCACACGTGGGTTGAGGTGGGGGGGGGGGACAGTGGGAGCCGGTCACACGTGGGATGAGGTGGGACACCGTGGGAGCCGGTCACACGTGGGAGGAGGTGGGGTGGACAGTGGGAGCCGGTCACACGTGGGATGAGGTGGTAGGGGGGGGCAGTGGGAGCCGGTCACAAGTGGGATGAGGTGGGGGGGGGCAGTGGGAGCCGGTCACACGTGGGATGAGGTGGGGTGGACAGTGGGAGCCGGTCACACGTGGGATGAGGTGGTAGGGGGGGGCAGTGGGAGCCGGTCACAAGTGGGATGAGGTGGGGGGGGCAGTGGGAGCCTGTCACACGTGGGAGGAGGTGGGGGGGGGACAGTGGGAGCCGGTCACACGTGGGATGAGGTGGGGAGGGGGACAGTGGGAGCCGGTCACACGTGGGATGAGGTGGGACACTGTGGGAGCCGGTCACATTTGGGATGAGGTGGGAGGACAGTGGGAGCCAGTCACACGTGGGAGGAGGTGGGGGGGGGGACAGTGGGAGCCGGTCACACGTGGGATGAGGTGGGGAGGGGGACAGTGGGAGCCGGTCACACGTGGGATGAGGTGGGGGGGACAGTGGGAGCCGGTCACACGTGGGATGAGGTGGTAGGGGGGGGCAGTGGGAGCCGGTCACACGTGGGTTGAGGTGGGGGGGGGGGGACAGTGGGAGCCGGTCACACGTGGGATGAGGTGGGACACAGTGGGAGCGGTCACACGTGGGAGGAGGTGGGGTGGACAGTGGGAGCCGGTCACACGTGGGATGAGGTGGGGAGGGGGACAGTGGGAGCCGGTCACACGTGGGATGAGGTGGGGTGGACAGTGGGAGCCGGTCACACGTGGGATGAGGTGGTGGGGGGGGCAGTGGGAGCCGGTCACAAGTGGGATGAGGTGGGGGGGGGGGGCAGTGGGAGCCGGTCACACGTGGGAGGAGGTGGGGGGGCAGTGGGAGCCGGTCACACGTGGGAGGAGGTGGGGGGGACAGTGGGAGCCGGTCACACGTGGGATGAGGTGGGGAGGGGGACAGTGGGAGCCGGTCACACGTGGGATGAGGTGGAGTGGGGGACAGTGGGAGCCGGTCACACGTGGGATGAGGTGGAGTGGGGGACAGTGGGAGCCGGTCACACGTGGGATGAGGTGTTAGGGGGGGCAGTGGGAGCCGGTCACACGTGGGTTGAGGTGGGGGGGGACAGTGGGAGCCGGTCACACGTGGGATGAGGTGGGACACAGTGGGAGCCGGTCACATTTGGGATGAGGTGGGGGGACAGTGGGAGCCGGTCACACGTGGGGAGGGGGACAGTGGGAGCCGGTCACACGTGGGATGAGGTGGGGTGGACAGTGGGAGCCGGTCACACGTGGGATGAGGTGGTAGGGGGGGGCAGTGGGAGCCGGTCACAAGTGGGATGAGGTGGGGGGGGGGGGCAGTGGGAGCCAGTCACACGTGGGAGGAGGTGGGGGGGGGACAGTGGGAGCCGGTCACACGTGTGATGAGGTGGGGAGGGGGACAGTGGGAGCCGGTCACACGTGGGATGAGGTGGGGGGGACAGTGGGAGCCGGTCACACGTGGGATGAGGTGGGGAGGGGGACAGTGGGAGCCGGTTACACGTGGGATGAGGTGGGGTGGACAGTGGGAGCCGGTCACACGTGGGATGAGGTGGTCGGGGGGGGGCAGTGGGAGCCGGTCACAAGTGGGATGAGGTGGGGGGGGGCAGTGGGAGCCTGTCACACGTGGGAGGAGGTGGGGGGGGGGACAGTGGGAGCCGGTCACACGTGGGATGAGGTGGGGAGGGGGACAGTGGGAGCCGGTCACACGTGGGATGAGGTGGGACACTGTGGGAGCCGGTCACATTTGGGATGAGGTGGGAGGACAGTGGGAACCGGTCACACGTGGGATGAGGTGGGGAGGGGGACAGTGGGAGCCGGTCACACGTGGGGTGGGGTGGACAGTGGGAGCCGGTCACACGTGGGATGAGGTGGTAGGGGGGGGCAGTGGGAGCCGGTCACAAGTGGGATGAGGTGGGGGGGGGGGCAGTGGGAGCCGGTCACACGTGGGAGGAGGTGGGGGGGGGACAGTGGGAGCCGGTCACACGTGGGATGAGGTGGGGAGGGGGACAGTGGGAGAAGGTCACACGTGGGATGAGGTGGTAGGGGGGGGCAGTGGGAGCCGGTCGGGGGGGGGCAGTGGGAGCCGGTCACAAGTGGGATGAGGTGGGGGGGGCAGTGGGAGCCTGTCACACGTGGGAGGAGGTGGGGGGGGACAGTGGGAGCCGGTCACACGTGGGATGAGGTGGGGAGGGGGACAGTGGGAGCCGGTCACACGTGGGATGAGGTGGGACACTGTGGGAGCCGGTCACATTTGGGATGAGGTGGGAGGACAGTGGGAGCCGGTCACACGTGGGATGAGGTGGGGAGGGGGACAGTGGGAGCCGGTCACACGTGGGGTGGGGTGGACAGTGGGAGCCGGTCACACGTGGGATGAGGTGGTAGGGAGGGGCAGTGGGAGCCGGTCACAAGTGGGATGAGGTGGGGGGGGGCAGTGGGAGCCGGTCACACGTGGGAGGAGGTGGGGGGGGGGACAGTGGGAGCCGGTCACACGTGGGATGAGGTGGGGAGGGGGACAGTGGGAGCCGGTCACACGTGGGATGAGGTGGGGGGGACAGTGGGAGCCGGTCACACGTGGGATGAGGTGGTAGGGGGGGGCAGTGGGAGCCGGTCACACGTGGGTTGAGGTGGGGGGGGGGGACAGTGGGAGCCGGTCACACGTGGGATGAGGTGGGACACAGTGGGAGCCGGTCACACGTGGGAGGAGGTGGGGTGGACAGTGGGAGCCGGTCACACGTGGGATGAGGTGGTAGGGGGGGGCAGTGGGAGCCGGTCACAAGTGGGATGAGGTGGGGGGGGGCAGTGGGAGCCGGTCACACGTGGGATGAGGTGGGGTGGACAGTGGGAGCCGGTCACACGTGGGATGAGGTGGTAGGGGGGGGCAGTGGGAGCCGGTCACAAGTGGGATGAGGTGGGGGGGGGCAGTGGGAGCCTGTCACACGTGGGAGGAGGTGGGGGGGGGGACAGTGGGAGCCGGTCACACGTGGGATGAGGTGGGGAGGGGGACAGTGGGAGCCGGTCACACGTGGGATGAGGTGGGACACTGTGGGAGCCGGTCACATTTGGGATGAGGTGGGAGGACAGTGGGAGCCGGTCACACGTGGGAGGAGGTGGGGGGGGGGGACAGTGGGAGCCGGTCACACGTGGGATGAGGTGGGGAGGGGGACAGTGGGAGCCGGTCACACGTGGGATGAGGTGGGGGGGACAGTGGGAGCCGGTCACACGTGGGATGAGGTGGTAGGGGGGGGCAGTGGGAGCCGGTCACACGTGGGTTGAGGTGGGGGGGGGGGGACAGTGGGAGCCGGTCACACGTGGGATGAGGTGGGACACAGTGGGAGCCGGTCACACGTGGGAGGAGGTGGGGTGGACAGTGGGAGCCGGTCACACGTGGGATGAGGTGGGGAGGGGGACAGTGGGAGCCGGTCACACGTGGGATGAGGTGGGGTGGACAGTGGGAGCCGGTCACACGTGGGATGAGGTGGTGGGGGGGGCAGTGGGAGCCGGTCACAAGTGGGATGAGGTGGGGGGGGGGGCAGTGGGAGCCGGTCACACGTGGGAGGAGGTGGGGTGGACAGTGGGAGCCGGTCACACGTGGGATGAGGTGGTGGGGGTGGCAGTGGGAGCCGGTCACAAGTGGGATGAGGTGGGGGGGCAGTGGGAGCCGGTCACACGTGGGAGGAGGTGGGGGGGACAGTGGGAGCCGGTCACACGTGGGATGAGGTGGGGAGGGGGACAGTGGGAGCCGGTCACACGTGGGATGAGGTGGAGTGGGGGACAGTGGGAGCCGGTCACACGTGGGATGAGGTGGAGTGGGGGACAGTGGGAGCCGGTCACACGTGGGATGAGGTGTTAGGGGGGGCAGTGGGAGCCGGTCACACGTGGGTTGAGGTGGGGGGGGACAGTGGGAGCCGGTCACACGTGGGATGAGGTGGGACACAGTGGGAGCCGGTCACATTTGGGATGAGGTGGGGGGGACAGTGGGAGCCGGTCACACGTGGGGAGGGGGACAGTGGGAGCCGGTCACACGTGGGATGAGGTGGGGTGGACAGTTGGAGCCGGTCACACGTGGGATGAGGTGGTAGGGTGGGGGCAGTGGGAGCCGGTCACAAGTGGGATGAGGTGGGGGGGGGCAGTGGGAGCCAGTCACACGTGGGAGGAGGTGGGGGGGGGACAGTGGGAGCCGGTCACACGTGTGATGAGGTGGGGAGGGGGACAGTGGGAGCCGGTCACACGTGGGATGAGGTGGGGGGGACAGTGGGAGCCGGTCACACGTGGGATGAGGTGGGGAGGGGGACAGTGGGAGCCGGTTACACGTGGGATAAGGTGGGGTGGACAGTGGGAGCCGGTCACACGTGGGATGAGGTGGTCGGGGGGGGGCAGTGGGAGCCGGTCACAAGTGGGATGAGGTGGGGGGGGGGCAGTGGGAGCCTGTCACACGTGGGAGGAGGTGGGGGGGGACAGTGGGAGCCGGTCACACGTGGGATGAGGTGGGGAGGGGGACAGTGGGAGCCGGTCACACGTGGGATGAGGTGGGACACTGTGGGAGCCGGTCACATTTGGGATGAGGTGGGAGGACAGTGGGAGCCGGTCACACGTGGGATGAGGTGGGGAGGGGGACAGTGGGAGCCGGTCACACGTGGGGTGGGGTGGACAGTGGGAGCCGGTCACACGTGGGATGAGGTGGTAGGGGGGGGCAGTGGGAGCCGGTCACAAGTGGGATGAGGTGGGGGGGGGGGGCAGTGGGAGCCGGTCACACGTGGGAGGAGGTGGGGGGGGGACAGTGGGAGCCGGTCACACGTGGGATGAGGTGGGGAGGGGGACAGTGGGAGAAGGTCACACGTGGGATGAGGTGGTAGGGGGGGGCAGTGGGAGCCGGTCGGGGGGGGGCAGTGGGAGCCGGTCACAAGTGGGATGAGGTGGGGGGGGCAGTGGGAGCCTGTCACACGTGGGAGGAGGTGGGGGGGGACAGTGGGAGCCGGTCACACGTGGGATGAGGTGGGGAGGGGGACAGTGGGAGCCGGTCACACGTGGGATGAGGTGGGACACTGTGGGAGCCGGTCACATTTGGGATGAGGTGGGAGGACAGTGGGAGCCGGTCACACGTGGGATGAGGTGGGGAGGGGGACAGTGGGAGCCGGTCACACGTGGGGTGGGGTGGACAGTGGGAGCCGGTCACACGTGGGATGAGGTGGTAGGGAGGGGCAGTGGGAGCCGGTCACAAGTGGGATGAGGTGGGGGGGGGGCAGTGGGAGCCGGTCACACGTGGGAGGAGGTGGGGGGGGGGACAGTGGGAGCCGGTCACACGTGGGATGAGGTGGGGAGGGGGACAGTGGGAGCCGGTCACACGTGGGATGAGGTGGGGGGGGACAGTGGGAGCCGGTCACACGTGGGATGAGGTGGTAGGGGGGGGCAGTGGGAGCCGGTCACACGTGGGTTGAGGTGGGGGGGGGGACAGTGGGAGCCGGTCACATGTGGGATGAGGTGGGACACAGTGGGAGCCGGTCACACGTGGGAGGAGGTGGGGGTGGACAGTGGGAGCCGGTCACACGTGGGATGAGGTGGGGAGGGGGACAGTGGGAGCCGGTCACACGTGGGATGAGGTGGGGTGGACAGTGGGAGCCGGTCACACGTGGGATGAGGTGGTGGGGGGGGCAGTGGGAGCCGGTCACAAGTGGGATGAGGTGGGGGGGGGGCAGTGGGAGCCGGTCACACGTGGGAGGAGGTGCGGTGGACAGTGGGAGCCGGTCACACGTGGGATGAGGTGGGACACTGTGGGAGTCGGTCACATTTGGGATGAGGTGGGAGGACAGTGGGAGCCGGTCACACGTGGGATGAGGTGGGGAGGGGGACAGTGGGAGCCGGTCACACGTGGGGTGGGGTGGACAGTGGGAGCCGGTCACACGTGGGATGAGGTGGTAGGGGGGGGCAGTGGGAGCCGGTCACAAGTGGGATGAGGTGGGGGGGGCAGTGGGAGCCGGTCACACGTGGGAGGAGGTGGGGGGGGGACAGTGGGAGCCGGTATCACGTGGGATGAGGTGGGGAGGGGGACAGTGGGAGCCGGTCACACGTGGGATGAGGTGGGGGGGACAGTGGGAGCCGGTCACACGTGGGATGAGGTGGTAGGGGGGGCAGTGGGAGCCGGTCACACGTGGGTTGAGGTGGGGGGGGGGGACAGTGGGAGCCGGTCACATGTGGGATGAGGTGGGACACAGTGGGAGCCGGTCACACGTGGGAGGAGGTGGGGTGGACAGTGGGAGCCGGTCACACGTGGGATGAGGTGGGGAGGGGGACAGTGGGAGCCGGTCACACGTGGGATGAGGTGGGGTGGACAGTGGGAGCCGGTCACACGTGGGATGAGGTGGTGGGGGGGGCAGTGGGAGCCGGTCACAAGTGGGATGAGGTGGGGGGGGGGGCAGTGGGAGCCGGTCACACGTGGGATGAGGTGGGGGGGACAGTGGGAGACGGTCACACGTGGGATGAGGTTGTAGGGGGGGGCAGTGGGAGCCGGTCAGACGTGGGTTGAGGTGGGGGGGGGGGCAGTGGGAGCCGGTCACACGTGGGATGAGGTGGGGAGGGGGACAGTGGGAGCCGGTCACACGTGGGATGAGGTGGGGGGGACAGTGGGAGCCGGTCACACGTGGGATGAGGTGGTAGGGGGGGCAGTGGGAGCCGGTCACACGTGGGTTGAGGTGGGGGGGGGGGGACAGTGGGAGCCGGTCACATGTGGGATGAGGTGGGACACAGTGGGAGCCGGTCACACGTGGGAGGAGGTGGGGTGGACAGTGGGAGCCGGTCACACGTGGGATGAGGTGGGGAGGGGGACAGTGGGAGCCGGTCACACGTGGGATGAGGTGGGGTGGACAGTGGGAGCCGGTCACACGTGGGATGAGGTGGTGGGGGGGGCAGTGGGAGCCGGTCACAAGTGGGATGAGGTGGGGGGGGGGCAGTGGGAGCCGGTCACACGTGGGAGGAGGTGGGGTGGACAGTGGGAGCCGGTCACACGTGGGATGAGGTGGTGGGGGTGGCAGTGGGAGCCGGTCACAAGTGGGATGAGGTGGGGGGGCAGTGGGAGCCGGTCAGACGTGGGTTGAGGTGGGGGGGGGGGCAGTGGGAGCCGGTCACACGTGGGATGAGGTGGGACACAGTGGGAGCCGGTCACATTTGGGATGAGGTGGGGGGACAGTGGGAGCCGGTCACACGTGGGATGAGGTGGGGAGGGGGACAGTGGGAGCCGGTCACACGTGGGATGAGGATGGGTGGACAGTGGGAGCCGGTCACACGTGGGATGAGGTGGTAGGGGGGGCAGTGGGAGCCGGTCACAAGTGGGATGAGGTGGGGGGGGGGCAGTGGGAGCCGGTCACACGTGGGAGGAGGTGGGGGGGGGACAGTGGGAGCCGGTCACACGTGGGATGAGGTGGGGGGGACAGTGGGAGCCGGTCACACGTGGGATGAGGTGGTAGGGGGGGGCAGTGGGAGCCGGTCACACGTGGGTTGAGGTGGGGGGGGGGGACAGTGGGCGCCGGTCACACGTGGGATGAGGTGGGACACAGTGGGAGCCGGTCACATTTGGGATGAGGTGGGGGGACAGTGGGAGCCGGTCACACGTGGGATGAGGTGGGGTGGACAGTGGGAGCCGGTCACACGTGGGATGAGGTGGTAGGGGGGGGGCAGTGGGAGCCGGTCACAAGTGGGATGAGGTGGGGGGGGCAGTGGGAGCCGGTCACACGTGGGAGGAGGTGGGGGGGGACAGTGGGAGCCGGTCACACGTGGGAGGAGGTGGGGTGGACAGTGGGAGCCGGTCACACGTGGGATGAGGTGGTGGGGGTGGCAGTGGGAGCCGGTCACAAGTGGGATGAGGTGGGGGGGCAGTGGGAGCCGGTCACACGTGGGAGGAGGTGGGGGGGGGGACAGTGGGAGCCGGTCACACGTGGGATGAGGTGGGGAGGGGACAGTGGGAGCCGGTCACACGTGGGATGAGGTGGGGAGGGGGACAGTGGGAGCCGGTCACACGTGGATGAGGTGGGGGGGACAGTGGGAGCCGGTCACACGTGGGATGAGGTGGGGAGGGGGACAGTGGGAGCCGGTCACACGTGGGATGAGGTGGGACACTGTGGGAGCCGGTCACATTTGGGATGAGGTGGGAGGACAGTGGGAGCCGGTCACACGTGGGATGAGGTGGGGAGGGGGACAGTGGGAGCCGGTCACACGTGGGGTGGGGTGGACAGTGGGAGCCGGTCACACGTGGGATGAGGTGGTAGGGGGGGGCAGTGGGAGCCGGTCACAAGTGGGATGAGGTGGGGGGGGGCAGTGGGAGCCGGTCACACGTGGGAGGAGGTGGGGGGGGGGGGACAGTGGGAGCCGGTCACACGTGGGATGAGGTGGGGAGGGGGACAGTGGGAGCCGGTCACACGTGGGATGAGGTGGGGGGGACAGTGGGAGCCGGTCACACGTGGGATGAGGTGGTAGGGGGGGGCAGTGGGAGCCGGTCACACGTGGGTTGAGGTGGGGGGGGGGGACAGTGGGAGCCGGTCACACGTGGGTTGAGGTGGGACACAGTGGGAGGAGGTGGGGTGGACAGTGGGAGCCGGTCACACGTGGGATGAGGTGGGGAGGGGGACAGTGGGAGCCGGTCACACGTGGGATGAGGTGGGGTGGACAGTGGGAGCCGGTCACACGTGGGATGAGGTGGTGGGGGGGGGCAGTGGGAGCCGGTCACAAGTGGGATGAGGTGGGGGGGGGGGCAGTGGGAGCCGGTCACACGTGGGAGGAGGTGGGGTGGACAGTGGGAGCCGGTCACACGTGGGATGAGGTGGTGGGGGTGGCAGTGGGAGCCGGTCACAAGTGGGATGAGGTGGGGGGGGCAGTGGGAGCCGGTCACACGTGGGAGGAGGTGGGGGGGGGGACAGTGGGAGCCGGTCACACGTGGGATGAGGTGGGGAGGGGGGACAGTGGGAGCCGGTCACACGTGGGATGAGGTGGGGAGGGGGACAGTGGGAGCCGGTCACACGTGGGATGAGGTGGGGGGGACAGTGGGAGCCGGTCACACGTGGGATGAGGTTGTAGGGGGGGGCAGTGGGAGCCGGTCAGACGTGGGTTGAGGTGGGGGGGGGGGCAGTGGGAGCCGGTCACACGTGGGATGAGGTGGGACACAGTGGGAGCCGGTCACATTTGGGATGAGGTGGGGGGACAGTGGGAGCCGGTCACACGTGGGATGAGGTGGGGAGGGGGACAGTGGGAGCCGGTCACACGTGGGATGAGGTGGGGTGGACAGTGGGAGCCGGTCACACGTGGGATGAGGTGGTAGGGGGGGCAGTGGGAGCCGGTCACAAGTGGGATGAGGTGAGGGGGGCAGTGGGAGCCGGTCACACGTGGGAGGAGGTGGGGGGGGACAGTGGGAGCCAGTCACACGTGCGATGAGGTGGGGGGGACAGTGGGAGCCGGTCACACGTGGGATGAGGTGGTAGGGGGGGGGCAGTGGGAGCCGGTCACACGTGGGTTGAGGTGGGGGGGGGGGGACAGTGGGCGCCGGTCACACGTGGGATGAGGTGGGACACAGTGGGAGCCGGTCACATTTGGGATGAGGTGGGGGGACAGTGGGAGCCGGTCACACGTGGGATGAGGTGGGGTGGACAGTGGGAGCCGGTCACACGTGGGATGAGGTGGGACACAGTGGGAGCCGGTCACATTTGGGATGAGGTGGGGGGACAGTGGGAGCCGTTCACACGTGGGATGAGGTGGGGAGGGGGACAGTGGGAGCCGGTCACACGTGGGATGAGGTGGTAGGGGGAGCAGTGGGAGCCGGTCACAAGTGGGATGAGGTGGGGGGGGGCAGTGGGAGCCTGTCACACGTGGGAGGAGGTGGGGGGGGGACAGTGGGAGCCGGTCACACGTGGGATGAGGTGGGGAGGGGGACAGTGGGAGCCGGTCACACGTGGGATGAGGTGGGGAGGGGGACAGTGGGAGCCGGTCACACGTGAGATGAGGTGGGGAGGGGGGACAGTGGGAGCCGGTCACACGTGAGATGGGGGGGGGGGGGGACAGTGGGAGCCGGTCACACGTGGGATGAGGGGGGGGGGGGACAGTGGGAGCCGGTTACACGTGGGATGAGGTGGGGGGGGGGGGGGACAGTGGGAGCCGGTTACACGTGGGATGAGGTGGGGGGTGGGCAGTGGGAGCAGGTCACACATGGGATGAGGTGGGGGGGACAGTGGGAGCAGGTCACACGTGGAATGAGGTGGAGGGAGACAGTGGGAGCCGGTCACACGTGGGATTAGGTGGGGGGGGACAGTGGGAGCCGTTCACACGTGGGATGAGGTGGGGGGGAGGAGTGGGAGCCTGTCACACGTGGGTTGAGGGGGGGGGGGACAGTGGGAGCCGGTCACACATGGGATGAGGTGGGGGGGGCAGTGGGAGCCGGTCACACGTGGGTTGAGGGGGGGGGGGACAGTGGGAGCCGGTCACACATGGGATGAGGTGTGGGGGGGCAGTGGGAGCCGGTCACACGTGGGATGAGGTGAGGGGGGTAGGACAGTGGGAGCCGGTCACACGTGGGTTGAGGTGGGGGGGACAGTGGGATCCGGTCACACATGGGATGAGGTGGGGGGGGGGCAGTGGGAGCCGGTCACACGTGGGATGAGGTGAGGGGATGAGGTGAGGGGGGGAGGACAGTGGGAGCCGGTCACACGTGGGTTGAGGTGGGGGGGGACAGTGGGATCCGGTCACACATGGGATGAGGTGGCCCAGTGCTACTGTGTGTGACCTATAGTAGATTGCTATGGGCCAGATATACTAAGGGCTGCTATGCATATGATTGGGACAGAATGTGTTATGGAGCAGCGCTGCTTAGTAATATGGCTTATATCACCTATATATGTGTCAGGCGGTTAGTTAGGTGAGCGCTGCGTACGTGAGATAACAGGACGGTTAGGGGCGGTATATTGTTTGAACGCAGCCAATCGTTTACATATGATGGAAAGGCCTTCGATGCAGGTTAGGGCCATTCTATAGCACCGGGCGCGCAGAATTTGAGTTGGCTGACGTCAGGGGATCAGGGGATGAAGTCGTCATCAATGACGAAACGCGTAGGGCGTGGTTTGAGAGAAGCCGTCACTTGCCCATGATCTTCTGTTGCTGTTGGTGTAAGAACTTTGGTTCCTGCTCCCCCGTGTTGTATTGCTGGCACTGAGAACCTGGTGTGGCTATTGCTGGTTCCCGCAGGGACTTCCTGTGCTGAAGCGCCGATCTGGAGAGACGTCACTTCGGTATTTGACTGCATGGATGAGAGACGCGAGCGGACGCCATTACCCTGATCGGACGGCACTTCTGGCACATGAGAGACAATCTCATATCTGCTATTTTAATCAGTACTTTTGTGAGTGGGCATTTGTTGATTTTAATGTTCTATAAACACTTGTTATTATGTTAATGCACTAGGTGTGCGCCTGTCTTCTTTTTTTTTCTCTCTCTCTATATATATTGTGACAAACGGCTTACTCCGGGGCTCCGCCGTCTGTCCGGGACTGTTAGAACACGGTCTTTTAGGGTAGGTTAAATGATGAGACGTCACGTACTGTTCCTTTAAACAGGCTATGCCTGGTTTATTCAGTCCCAGGCACTGAGACTGCCACAGTTTAAACAGAAAACAAAGCCAAACAAAAAGCTGCTCGTCTGAGCGATAACTTAAACTTAGATGTCCCTGACTCAGAGTTGGAAGTGGCTTGTCCACTTCCACCAACAAAATAAGTACCTTTGCAGTCTTTAGACAAACTAACAGAATGAATGAAGCGATTTGGGAAAGAGGCTTTCTCACCCCTCTGCAGTTCAGCAGCCTTCCAGGCTCTTGGGCGGGGCCCAGAGGAAACAGGAAACAGGTCTTATATACCTGAACTCTAATCAGCATGACAGGTGACAGAAAACAGGCAGCAGACAAACTGTGGAATGGAGTGCCTGTACCACGAGGCTGCCCTGTTCAGCTTAGACAGGACAGAAACTGTTCAGTATCCTGGGAGCCCTGTATATGGAGTTTATTACCAACCCCTGGTTTCTGTCACATATCCTCCCCCCCAGCTCAGACCTCGAGGGGTGAGCGACCATGGATATTAGGGAGTGCATCCTTGACAACCCGTCGGCATTGCCATGTTTGTGCCCCGACCTGTGTTCCACAGAAAATTTAAAGGGCTGTAGGCTTAGGAACCACCTGGTCACCCTAGCGTTCTTCTCCCTATTTTGACACATCCAGGTAAGGGGTGCATGATCTGTGACCAATCGGAACTTTCTCCCCAACAGATAATACTTGAGTGTCTCTACAGCCCACTTTATTGCGAGACACTCTTTCTCGACTATGGAGTAATTTTTCTCCTGGGGATTTAGTTTCCTACTTAAATAAAGGATGGGGTGCTCCTCCCCTTGAGACTCCTGGGAGAGTACCGCCCCCAGCCCTACCTCAGATGCGTCGGTTTGGACTACGAACTCTTTGGAGAAGTCAGGTGTGACCAACACTGGTTGGGCACAGAGAGCTTCTTTCAGGCTTCTAAAGGCCTGTTCGGCTTCGGGGGACCACTTTACCATTAGCGGTCCTCTTGCTTTTGTGAGGTCGGTTAGTGGGGTTGCCTTAGTTGCAAAATTGGGAATAAACCTCCTATAGTAGCCAATTAACCCCAAAAAGGTCCTTACTTGTTTTTTTTGTGACTGGCCTTGGCCAATTTTGTATCGCCTCTACTTTGAGTGTTTGTGGTTTGAGTAACCCTCTACCAATAGAATACCCCAGATACTTGGCCTCCTCCAGACCAATAGTGCATTTAGCGGGGTTAGCAGTTAGTCCAGCAGACCGAACTGCGTCGAGCACAGCTTGGACCTTTGGAAGGTGGGACTGCCAATCTTCACTATGGATTACCACATCATCCAGGTAGGCGGCAGCGTACCGAACATGTGGTTTTAAAATTTTATCCATCATTCTTTGGAATGTGGCGGGAGCTCCATGTAAGCCAAAAGGCAGCACCTTATATTGAAAGAGGCCGTCTGGGGTTGAGAAGGCTGTTTTTTCTTTTGCCCTTTCTGTGAGGGGAACCTGCCAGTACCCTTTTGTTAGGTCTAGGGTTGTGAGATATCGGGCTTTGCCCAGTCTCTCTACAAGTTCATCCACCCTGGGCATAGGATAAGTATCAAATTTTGACACCGCGTTTAGTTTCCGGTAGTCATTACAAAACCTTGTTGTACCGTCTGGCTTTGGGACTAAAACTATAGGGCTGTTCCACCCACTTTGGGATTCCTCAATTACGCCTAGTTTTAGCATTTTTTTAACCTCTAAACTTATAGCCTCTCTCTTGGCCTCTGGGATTCGGTACGGTTTAAGGTTAACTCGGACCCCCGGTTCAGAGACTATGTCATGTTTAATTACGTTAGTTTTACCTGGCTGTGTAGAGAAGATTTCTTTGTTCCTTCTCACTAAACTCTGGACCTCTCGTTTCTGATGCACGGACAGTGTTTCAGCTATGCTAACCTCTGGGTCAGTTTCTTGATTCTCTGACGGACCTGGGGGTACTAGGGTTAACAAGACCTCTCTATCTTTCCAGGGCTTGAGTAGGTTTATATGGTAAATTTGCTCAGGTTTCCTCCTACCTGGCTGCCTTACCCTATAATTTACTTCTCCCACTCTTTCCAAGACCTCATATGGCCCATGCCATTTAGCAAGGAATTTACTCTCCACGGTGGGAACCAGAACTAGTACCCTATCACCTGGAAAAAAAATTCTGACCCTAGCACCCTTATTATACGTATTCCTTTGTGCTTCTTGAGCTTTCTCCATGTGTTCCCTCACTATGGGTAGGACTGCAGCAATGCGGTCCTGCATTTGGGCAACATGCTCTATTACACTTCTGTAAGGGGTAACCTCGTGTTCCCAAGTTTCTTTGGCTATATCCAGTAAGCCCCTTGGATGTCGGCCATACAATAGTTCAAACGGGGAGAAGCCTGTGGATGACTGGGGAACTTCCCTAATGGCAAATAACAGGTATGGTAACAAACAGTCCCAGTTTTTCCCATCCTTATCGACCGCCCGGCGTAACATGCTCTTTAAGGTTTTATTGAACCTTTCCACTAAACCATCTGTTTGTGGATGATAGACTGAGGTTCTGAGATGCTTGATTTTTAGGAGTTTACATAGCTCTTTTGTTACTTGGGACATAAATGGTGTTCCCTGGTCAGATAAGATCTCTTTAGGAATTCCGACCCGGGAAAACAGAAGTACTAACTCTTTTGCTATGTTTTTAGCAGAGGTGCTACGTAAGGGAACTGCCTCCGGATATCGGGTAGCATAATCTAATATTACCAATATATGCTGATGTCCCCTAGCAGACTTTATTAGGGGTCCTACTAGATCCATAGCAATCCGGTCAAATGGTACCTCTATTATGGGAAGGGGTACCAATGGGCTGCGGTATGCTTTGAACGGGGCGGTGATCTGACATTCTGGGCATGAGGAACAATAGTTTGTAATTTCTGCCAGAACCCCAGGCCAATAAAAGCTTCGGAGAACCTTTTCTTTTGTCTTTTCCACCCCTAGGTGTCCCCCCAATGGATGACTATGTGCGAGGTGTAATACTACGTTACGGAATGTCCGTGGTACCAACAATTGTTTAGTTGTAACTGATTTTCTTTTATCAACCCGATATACTAGGTCGTTCTCTACCTCGAAGTAGGGGTAAGCAAGTGACCTATCTGGTTGGCCATGAGTACTATTCTGGTCCCGTATATTTCCCCTTGCTACCGCTAATGTGGGGTCCTCCCACTGGGCCTTCTTAAAACTCCCAGGACTGACCTCTAGGTCAGCGAGGGTCTTATCCTGTACTGGGGTGGTAAGTGCCTGATCAACATCTTGATTTGGGGTATTCCCTACCAAAGTAGTGATGGGGAAGGGAATTTCACAGCACTCCTCCTTTTCCCCTTTCTTATTTGGGCCCTCGTCAACCTCCATTTCTGAAAAAGGGAAAGGATTTGTTTCTTCTAACACTTCGTTATGGTCTGCTATTGAACTCTGGGCGCTATTCTGAGCTGGGGACCACATTTTTAGAAAATGGGGAAAGTCGGTCCCTATTAACACATCATGTGCCAGTTTGGGTACAACACCCACCTTGAAATCTAAAGAACCAAATTCTGTTTCAAAAAAAACATCAACAGTGGAATATTCATGATTATCCCCATGTATACAACAAATTGCCACTCTTTGTGAACTGTTTACCTGTTTCTTCTTAATGGGCAATAGGTATTCGGACACTAGTGTGACCATACTCCCAGAGTCAAGAAGTGCCCGAACCCTCTTACCATTAACCTTTACAAATGCCCACAGATGGTTATTCAAGGG
>NC_134502.1:10710101-10821536 GCF_040206685.1 Ascaphus truei
TGTAATACAATAAATAAACTAATATCAAAAACGAATGTTCTTACTAGGAATTTATTCAATTTATGGCTTTGTTTAAAATGCGTGGCTGGGGCGGGACTAGAGGCGGGGTTGGGGGCGGGACTAGGGGCGGGACTAGGTGGCGAGTAGATTTTTTGGTTCGGCGAGTAGATTTTTGGGTGATTTGTCAAGCACTGTATATATATATATATATACATACATACATACATACATACATACATACATACATACATACACACACACACACACACAGTATATACACAAAACGCGTGCGGCACGCGCCTTCGCATAGGCGCGCGCGCACGGCCACACACTATATAACAGCCCTTACATGTGTCAGGTTGTGTAACGTTTCACATAGATGTTACGGATAGAGATCTATATATCTCACTTCACTAAGAATAAGATAACATACATATATACACAAATAAATATTTATATACACAAATAAATATTTATATATTGTGTTATCAATAGCATCCGGCGCAATTTAGAAATATAACAATTTTTAAATAGATCTGATAATGAAGGGTTAATATGGCTGTATTTCTTTGAAGAAGGTAAGAAATGTATCTATCTGCTATGCACAATTAGATTTGAAAACAATATATCGGTGTTTGAACTAGTAACCCTGTACCAGGTAAAACATTAATAACAGGGACTTAGAGCTGTTTGGAGGTAGGTGGCCCCTCCCCCAGTGCTCACTCCTCCGCACCTTTTTAACTTGGGAGGTATTTTCATTTTGCTGCAAGAACACGATCTACTATGGTTCTTTCCCCCCATACAGAGGTAAAAGGAAGGGTTCACAGTGTAGTGTAGGACCTGCATTATTTGCCAGGAAGGGAGATGGTCCAGATTGCTTCATGGCAGCGGACATCTTAGGTGACAAACAGATCCCTTATAGCGTTTTGTGTGCGATCGCACTTTATCAAGGATAAAACTCAGAACCCAAATCCAGCACACACACCCTGTAAGCTCAGAACCCAAACCCAGCACTGCTAATGCTCTAATGCAGGCCCTCATTCTCTCCCTTCCCGACTATTGTAACCCCCTGCGGTCCGGCCCTTCTGCCTCTCACCAGTCTCCGCTACAATTTAACCTAAACGCTGCTGAAATTCAAGGGCCACCTTTCACCCCACTTCTCACACCATATGTAGGAGATTCGTACAGAGGGTAAAACAGAAAATGTATTTTAGGAGGAAAATAATATAGGCTTTTTATTAGCCGAAATTTTAACAGCAGAAAATCTTATGTTTCACCAAAAGAAACATACATAGCGCCATGCGGAGCGCTCACTAACACAAGAACTTATTCCCGATCTGTGGGTTTAAGGCTCAGCCCCTTACCAATAATAACTCACATTCAGTGTCAGGTCAGTTTTACCTGTGGGCCTCCTGGCTGGGATAGGGGGGTTGGGGGGTGGGAAGAACATGTGGGGCAAAGTGGTCTCTCTATCAGTAGGGCAGGGCGTCTCTCTGTCAGTAGGGCAGGGCGGTCTCTCTCTCTAGCCAGGCCGGTCGCTTCCTGGATCAGAGAGTCCTGAGCACTTTAGGCTTATTAAAGGTCTCTAACGAGCCAGCTGAGTTAATTAAGAGAGCCTGCCCTGATATTAACCTGCTCGTGCTCTGTACACAGGTTTCCCTGCAAAGCTATTAGGGAAGGCATCCTGTCACAGGGGTTTTGTGTAACAGTATGTAACTGTGCTCTGTATATATTATATTCTCTCCCGTCTCCTGTAACCTCCTGCTGTCCGGCCTTCCTGTCTCTCTCCTGTCTCCCCTACAATCTATAACTGTGCTCTGTATATATTATATTCTCTCCCGTCTCCTGTAACCTCCTGCTGTCCGGCCTTCCTGTCTCTCTCCTGTCTCCCCTACAATCTGTAACTGTGCTCTGTATATATTATATTCTCTCCCGTCCCCTGTAACCTCCTGCTGTCCGGCATTCCTGCCTCTCACCTGTCTCCCGTACAATCTATCCTAAACGCTGCTGTCAGAATCACTTTCCTCTCTATTAAATCCTTCTCAGCATCTCTCCTGCTTAAATCCCTCTCCTGGCTTCCTATCAAATCCTGCATCTCACACTCAATTCTCCTCCTCACTTTAATACACTGCTCTACCCCTCCTTACATCTCACCTTAATATCTCCCTATACACTCCTCTGCCCCTCCTTACATCTCACCTTAATATTTCCCTATACACTCCTCTGCCCCTCCTTACATCTCACCCTAATATCTCACTATACACTCCTTTACCCCCTCCTTACATCTCACCCTCATATCTCACTATACCCTCCTCTGCCCCTCCTTACATCTCACCCTCATATCTCACTAAACCCTCCTTGCATCTCTCACTATACACCATCCTGACTCTTGCATTTTGCTCAAGGATGTCTTCTCTCTACCCCTTTTGTATCTAATGCCCTCTCCCACCTGAAACCTTTCTCACTAACTGCCCCACGCCTCTGTAATGCCCTTCCCCTCAATATCCGACTAGCACCCTCTATATCCACCTTTAAGACTAATTTTAAAACCCACCTCTGTAACGAAGCATACGAGTAGCTCCGTGGCTGATACTATACATCTCATACACCGACCGTGGCCCCTGCAGACGCACTTACCAGAACACCTTCCTACTGTCTCTGTAAGTTCTTCCTACTTGCCACTTAGATTGTAAGCTCTTCGGGGCAGGGACTCATTTTCCTAATGTTACTTTTATGTCTGAAGCGCTTCTTCCCATTATATATTATAGTAATATATCACGTGTATTACTGCTGTGAATCGCTGTGTACATACATAGCGCTATATAAATAAAGTTATACATACAGAAGTGTAACAACAGAAACGACACAGCCACCACAGTGACTGGCAGAAGGTGTATTAAAAAACACATAAACATATCACAAACCTACATTAAAGATATTAATGTGAGCTTCATATAGTCCCAGTGAGAGCACGAAGGTCCAAACCTGTGATTCTGATATGACCCGGTGCACCAGGTCCCCGGACCCGCGGCTCGCAGCACTCGGGAGGTGTGGGGATCACAGAAGAATCACAGGAAAAAGCTCAACAGCTGATCTACCGCGGAGGCCTCCTACACGCGCAGAGTGCGCAGACGCCAAGATGGAAAGACTCGCACATCCAGCCTCTGAACAGCTGAACTGCTCAACAGCTGATCGGGGGGCGCGACCTAGCGCTTCGTCGCGAGTCCTGCTCTCAATTCTATTGCGAGACGGAGAAACTCGGCGCAGCGCTGCGGCCCCCCCTCGCGGTGGGCCCGGCGCCATTGAGGGGAGGGCTCTCATCCCTGCAGCGTCCGCTACAGCGGACAAAATAACACACAATAACGCCTGGCCAAATGAGACGCGGCTTAAATATCCACGTGATTTGCACTTTTCAACTATTGATTGGGGTGGAGCTATACAGAGCCCTCCCTGCTTTCAATGCACATTGTGTGTGTGTGTCACAGATGCAACCCCCCCCTACCCCCCGGCTTTGTCCCATCCTAAAACTCAGTTGTAGCAAGGAGAACAATGAAAGAAAAGGGCGCCAGTAATGTATAAAACGTTATTAACAGATGACTTCTTCCCTGAGAGATGCGCACACAGCATTCCCCAAACAGGCTCATACTTTTCCTTTGTTCATTGTCACGGATAAAGCCTGGCTCAGCCTGGGTACATGTGGCTGCTCCCACTGGGACTCGGCAGGGTGCCTGTGACGGTGAGGGGGTAACCAGGCTCACTAATAAAGGTTATGCCCACTTGGTTCCCCCTGAGCTGTGTTTGGGGGTCCTAGAGTGTCAGCTCTTGGACCTGCCTGTTGTACATGTACTGCTATGCAATGTATGTAAAATGTGCAACCATAAAGATAAGGGGGCACAGGGGGAAGGTATCCCCAGAACAGTACCGGGGTCCCCAGTCTCAGGGGGTGCCCAGTTCATGCCCAGATAACTCTAACCCTGGTATAAGGGGTTCAGGGGGTTCTCCAGTCAGGTATAAGACTGTGAGGCTCTTATTGAAAGTCTACCTTTGCAGAGTGTAAGGGATGTGGCTAGTGGGGTAACACAGCTCAGGGTTTCACTCTATCTCTCACACCAATAGACTTAGGGCATTTTAATAGGAAAATGTATAAAGTATATTATATTAATGCTGGTATGTTTAACAATATGTTATACTTATACATTGTAACATAAGCTGGGTCCTTTTACTGCAGGACTGCCCAGGGGGCTGATGGGCCACCAGGGTGTGGTGCCAGTAAGTCTGCCCTAAGTCCATAGATAAAAGTGACACCTGTTGCCAGGAGTGTGAACAACCATCGGTGCAGGATGGCTGAGTTAAGTGTCCAAGTCCTGGGCTGATTACAGGCTCTTCCAGCCAGTAGTCACCTCCCTAGACTGAGAGGCACCACGCCTGTGCATGACAAGTAGGTAAGATGGCGATTTTCACACAGGCCCCTTTGTTTTGTTGAAGCTCAGGTGCCAGACGTCGCAAGATTGGCAAACATGCGAATGAACTAATAATGAGGGAACCCCGCTACAGCTTAATCTAACTAAATATGTATGTAGGGTAAGGTGCTGTGGGTGATGTGGTTAGTAGAACAGCAAAGAGGCAAGAACCCAACTGAAGCACTCACTACCCTAAATGCAGTATGAAAATAATTAAAATGTGTCTTTAATGTTCATCTAATTAAAATAATGAGGTTTAAAATCCAAGGAAGGACACACATATATAACCCAAAGTTGAGTGCATATGACACTCCGGATTATGAAATGATATGAACAATTGAGGAGAATTAGATCAAGTGTTCAATTGAGGGAGCTGGTATGCAGTATTCCCTATGTGGGAGTTCTTGGGTTAAAGCAGAGATGAGGAGGTGGTGTAGAAACCTCCCTATATAGAGCGGGTGTAGCCCATGGAAATCAGAGCTAAGTACACTAATTGCTGGCAGTAGATAGAACAGCTTACAGATACCAGAAAACGGTGTGGCTGATTGTGTATGCCTGTGCACATATTCATAAATGTGATCAACCATCAGGTACTGTGCTTATACATGAACTTGTGAAGTAGTGAGATATGAAATATACCCCTAAGTAATGGTACAATCACTAAAGTGCTACTGCTCTGGTGCTGCGGTGTGGCAATAAGTATACCTAATGTTCATATAATAAATGAACTCAACCGTGCATGCCAGATCAGGTAAAAACAACAACCACTATCCTCACCATCTTTCCACCGAGTGAACTCTGAAACTCTAGCCCAGTCTGAGAGGGTGTGCAGGCGCTAGGTCTGGCAGCTGCTCGCTTTGCGAGGTAGGAGGCTGCCACGTCAATGCTGACCATGCGCGTGCTGTGAATGGCTAGCAGTAAAGTGCCCACGCTTGTGGGTTGGCAGTAATGCTGTGGGACTGGCTTTGCAAATGTTATAAAAAAGTTAGTAGCCAGCCCAGGAAAGGGATCCCAAGACATATCCAAGTTCTGACTCCAAGCCCAAAGAAGCCTTGCGGAGCTAGTAAGGAAGCGGCTTCAGGACGGCAGAGCAGAATATTTTCTAAGTCCTACTTTCAGCACCATTTCCAACGGACTTGTTAAAGACTTTATTTCAGTCAAAGAAGTTTTAGTTTTTCAGCCCAAAACCCCAGTAAGTGTGTTGTTTTCTCCTGTATTGTTGTAATTCACTGTGTGTATGTCTGTTTCCAAGAAATAAAGGCAATTTATTTAACATTTTAATTTTGCTCAATGATATGATCCCAGGATAAAAGGTGTAAGTACCTGGTCTCCTGTGACAGTGCCCTCATGGTTGAGGAATCCCACCCTATCACCCTAATATAGCTTCTGCTCCCCCATATGAAAAACAGCTGGGAACCTATCCCTTCTGGCAGCTATGGTGTGATACTCTAAGGCAGGGGTGCACAAACCTTGCTCCCTGCGCCCCCTGCCTGCTCTCCACACCCCTGCTCACCCCCCGCCCTCTTACCTTGTCTCCGGAGTCAAATGACCCCCCCCCCCTCTATCTTGTCTCACTGTAACACTCAGCTGTACGGTTATTGTGCAAATAATCCTTACATATCCTGTATGTCCTGAATCATTAGGTAAGAATAGCTTTAATTGTCACAATGTTATCCTCTCCCTCACACAACTAACACTATTAAGGCATCAAGAGCAGGAACTATAATAATCACAGTGTATAATATAACAAGTTTATCAAAGTGACAAAATAGCAAAAATAACATTATTTATAGCACCCTAAAGAACTGAGCAGCCCCTGGGAAACAAGACTATTGGGAGGGAAACCCCTGATAAGCTGCAGTCAGGGGGCGGAGCTAAGTGTGGCCAATTCCAATGTTCTGATTGGTCAGGGATCTTCACCAGAACTCCTTATTGGACAGAGGAGGTGGAGAAGGGACTAGGACACAGCAGGGCATGGTATAAAAGGCAGGAGCTGATACAGTTCTTATCAGTGTGTTTGTGATCATCTTTCTACAACATGTCCCTTTGTCTTCCAGCTCACGAACCAGCTACAGATGGTGAGTATTTAGCTAAGTATATATCACTTTATACAATTCATACTGTGATGTTGTATTTATATTGAGATTTATTTCGCACGACTTGTTCGTTAGATTGCATTTCAATCAACTTATACTAATTACGTTTACTTGTTCATTTTTATATGTTTGATTCATGTTAATTTTCCTGCCGAACAATATAGTTTCAATGTTATATTCACATATTTTGTTGTAAATGAAATATTAATCAGTGTTTCTCGGAGATCTGATTTGTACAACATATAATAACATGAGAAACATTTGAAACTTCCAAACATATTGACTTAATAGATTGAAGAATCAACAGATAAAAAAGCTAGGTTGATGGATAATGATTTCAGTTAATTTCAATGGCCTTTAGGTAACCAATAATTGACAATACTTTCCTACTATAATCTTCCAGCAAGTACAAAATGATGGGTGTTTCACATAAATAAATGAATGGGAGAATTTTATCAGCAATGTACAAATTAGCATAAAAAATGCAAAACGAGAAGACAAAAGTGCACAGAAATTGTGTCTTTTTATATTTGATATATTTCAATTAATTTTTCTTTGTAAACTGTTTTTTCATGTTTTATGTACAACTTACAACGGATCATTATGTAGTAATTATAAGCTTTTATACAGACTGATTCTGTTGTTGATACTACTTTATATTTTAGCATCACATTATAACTGTTTAGTAACATACAGGATGTGATGATGGAGAATTACCAGGCTCTCTGGTCTCTAGGTAAGAAAATATTACCCTTATTATGCCAAATAACTTGATATAAATTAAAAAGTAATTTGACTTCCAAAACTACAGGAAATAAATATCTTTATATAGCGATATCCGTGTACATAGCACTGCACAGCAGTAATACATGTGACATAACAATACTGCAGATAATGGGAATAAGAATTTTCTTTCACAAATTAGTATATCTATCAATAATTTCTTATGTCCTTTTATAACTTTACAGATACAGAGGGGAAGATCCCCTAGATACACTCAACTCCACTAATATAGTAAAATACATGTTTTATTTAATCACTCATAGAAACCAAAAAAAGAACTCCAATGTTTATATGCCTCAGTAGGGGGACCCCTTGCTCTTGTAGAGCTGCTGCATTCAATATCAAGTTGCTATCCCAAAATGTTGGGATATATCCATCAGACTGTGATCGTGAGTATACAGAGAATAGCTTACTCAATGAGTTAGACCAGGGGGGGCAAACTTTTTTCCCTCCGCGCGCCCCTCTCCCTCCTTCTCCTTACCTTGATTCCCGGCGTCTGGACGTCAAGACGTCACGTTGCCATAGCAACGTGACATCACATGACCCCGCGTTGCCATGGCGACGCCTCTGAATCAAGGTAAGTAAAGGTTTACAGATGCCCTGCAGCTCCCCCGGCACTTAATTTAAGTGCTTTTGGGAACCGTGCGGCCCCCCGCCAGTAATCTTGCGCCCCCACTTTGCGCACCGCTGAGTTAGACTTCACTGCAGTATATAAGGTGTGCCACAGTGTGTGAAATCATAGATATTGACTTGCTGTCGGTGTACTGGCTTTCCTGCACACTGCTGTAAGTAAGTCTGATCGTAACAGCCCCTCATGAGGTGAAGCAGCGAATTCTAAATGCAGCGAATGGGTTCCTAGGATTCGGCCCATATCCATTAGCTGGCTATAGGAGAGACATAATGATGCGGATTGTACTGTAAAGATAGTGAGTACAAGATATTCCCACAGACTACTATTGTCTGGCAAGATAATGCAAGATAATGCCCATGTCCCACAGCCTCTAAGTGTATGTACTGTTCGCATAGAAATGTGGCTACTTGTAACTCTTTGTAAGAAAAGGGAAACAGTATACTGGTCTAATAAATACTGAGTAACCACAATGTTGCCATTCAGATATACAGCAGTGACTGCATTGATTAACCCACAGACCTTTGGAGGTACAGTAAGTATGATCTTAATGACGTGGTGTAGAGTGTAGGATAGAATCCCTAAATCTAGCTAATGGGTTCCTTGAAAACGGCCCATATCTTTGTTGGCTGATTCTATATGGGGCATCCTCTTTGATATTGTCCTGTAGAACTAGCCTGTTCTAAACTATACATCCAAGCTTCTGTTGCTTGTTTAAGGAATACAACGCATCTAAGTGTGTATTGGTAGTATGATTTTGGGATAAAAACTTGAAATTGTATGCAGCAGCACTACAAGATCAAGGGGTGCCCCTGCTGGGGCATATAGACATTGGAGTTCTTTTTGCAGACACCACATGGTAATAATTTTGAGACTAATGTTAAGTGAGAGCGCTAGAAGTAGGTTTTAATTAGAATTTATTGTTTTCTAAGAGTGATTAAATAAAATGTATTTTGCTATATTAGTGGAGTTGAGTGCATCTAGAAGATCTTCCTCTCTGTATATGTATATTCCTTATCTCAGATAGGACCACTCCTGAAAGTTTACATATTCAGCTGAGCAGGATTCCATTTCCCTTTTCCCTTCCCAATTTTTTACACTTTTGTAACTTTACCTTTCCCATAATAAAGTGGAAATGTATGTGGTACACACTGTGACTGGGGAGGGGTGCCAAGCGAGTAATAACGGGGTCATCCCCATTAGGCACCCCTTCAACCATCTGGGAAGTGAGGGGTTAACCAGAAATGTACTTATAAGACATATGTTCACCTGCTTCACAACCAAAAGGTATGTGCCTTGGTTATCCTATTCCCACATTTAGAGGGATTTCATGTATTTTTATTCCCCTGCCTCAGGGCAAACTCCGTTCTATTTGATAGACGTGTATATTGGTACAATTATTGGTGTTTGTACCTTTTAAAGTGTATGCAGCAACCACATACACTGGGATCAGGTCGGGAGGGAAAGGATTAATTGCATTTACATGTTTATTGCCCTTTGTTCCCTTTCCCGCCTTTTCAGTCTCCATTTTGCAGTATCTCCATAGGTCGCCATTGGAGCCCCATGTAATCCTATGGAGATTCCGCCGATTTGGGCCCAATACCTGAGAAGACCTGCAGGTGACGCCCGAGAGGAGGAGCGGAGTTTCCCCATTGAAAGTAAATGGAGTAATGCATTTCAATGGGGATTCCTCGAGGCCGACTTCCGGAGACGAGCTGGCAGCCAGCCAGACTGCAGAAGCGGATACAATTTCAGTAAAAAGCTTTGATCACACAATTGGCGTGGGAACTAGGCTTCGGTCAAGTTCACCACCAATTAGAGTGTGTAACTTTTGTTCTAGGGCACTGTGACAGGGTAAATAAAAGCCACCAGCTACATGCCTGGAAAACCTATGTCTAGTCTGCAGTGCAGCACTGACTAGGTTAACTTCAGCTGGGAACCTCAGGACAATTAGTTGGAACCAATCTGCCTAATCAAGGTGTGTTAAAACCCCAGGCTGTAGACACATGGAGGCTGGCTGTTGAGGAGAGAGGAGTAAGCTGCTGAAGAGATTACTGATACAAGGTCTGTTAGCCAAGTTGATGAATTGTGAACTGTCTGTCCCCTGCATAGAAAAAGGGTAGCTACCGTATTTATAGACTGTCTGCTAAAGAGAAAACTGTTTTGTTTGGTTTGCTGAAGAAAAAGCCATTTTCTTTTGTTTGCTGATGAAAAGCTATTTTTTCTTTTGTTTGCTGATGAAAAGCTATTTTTGTTTTTGTGTGTTGTATATCTTTTAAGGCTAAATAAATAAGCCTTGTCAAGAAACCCACGTGTGTAGTTGCATGTACCCTGCAACAGGCACCCAGAAATAAAATTCTTTTTGCCCCTAGCAACCCCCTCACTCGACCCAAACTGGGTCCGTCAATTAATGGCGACAAGAAAGGGTCGTGCCGGCCATGAGTATGGTTAATTGCTTCGTTTGGGTTTCTGCCATTGACTTAAATGGCAGAGAAATGCAATTTCTGTAAATGTGCATTTAAATTGTATTTCTGTAACTCCGGTTCGGTGGGTCCCAGCGAGTTGAAAATTGGCCACCGTGTAGAATCCTCTCTGACATGAGGCAATTTGTAGCCTGCTCGGCCCAGCCGAACTGATTATTTTAATATATGTAATTGTGGAAATGTACTGTATTTGGTGTCTGGCATAAAAGCCCGGGAAAGATACTGGCTCTGCAGTATGTTAATGTTCAGGGGGCGACACAATGTCTACAACAAGACCCCTGATCAAAGGCTCCCCCACCCTGATTGTATATGCTAGGGAGGTGAAAAGCAGGACTTGAGTAGTTCTGTAGGTGTTATAAATCACACCTGCAGACAAAGTTTTTCCTGTCCAGAGACCCAAAAGACAGACTAGGAGACGCCAATCTTTGGGAGTGGGCCTAACAAAATGGGCCCCTGATTAGAATAATGCCCACCCCTGTGGGCAGGTATTACCTTGCTTCCCACGTGAGCTGGCAAGGGGTAATTGGGTGTAGGTAATTGGTAACCAATACCTGACACCCAATGTTAAGGGATAGGGCTTACATCCTATATAACTGATTGTTATAACTTCCCACGTAAGTGTCCATATTCTGTGTGTTATTGTTTATTCTGTGTGTTCACCTTTTTCAAGGAATAAACTATATTTATCATATCTTATTCACATTCAATTCAACCCAGTTATTTTGTGTATATTATAACCTTGCACAAGCTCCCGTGACAGGCTTATAATAAACTGGTGGCAGCGGCGGGATTGAATTGAATCTGTATTACAGTCTACTGCGGGACTCTGTAATACAGTAGGAACTCGAATAAAGTGCAAGTTCCTTAGGCTAATGATATTGGACACACGGTTTTACATCATATAACAGGGGATATGACACCACCTCATTTTCCCCCTACTTGCGAGAAGCATTTCCTCCGGAGCGCAAGTGCCGGGCATCCCTGTGACTGGACCCGGGCACCGAGGCCGGAGGAATGTATCAAGTACGGGCTGAAACCTGCAGCCGGTAGAGCTGAAATGGAGGTGGCGATCAGGGTGCACGAAACCCAGCCGGCTGAGCGGGGCAGGCACGTTGCCGCTGCTGCAGCCGCTGTAACCATCAAACCGCCCGGATAGCAGGGAATGGACCCAGCTCCGGGAATGCAGAGACTTGCGGAGGGAGCAGGTGAATCCCGAAGCCACGGTAGTGTTGCGGCCGGAGGGGCATTGGCCGTTGCGGCGACTAGTCATTTTACCCATGAAATGCTGGCCATGCTTACCCTGTGGAGTGATCGGGGGACCCTGGAGGAGCGGACACAGTTCCTGGCCATGGCGATGAACAGACCCGCTTACCCCCTCCATGAGCACGGAACTCGAGCAACTTTGCCCTGGACTCAGCAGCCTCTTGCGGGAGGTAGTCCACCGGCGGCGGAGAAATTCCGGAATGAGAACGGAGCTTGAACAACTCCGCCTTGGACTCAGCAGCCTCTTGCAGGAGGTAGTCCACCAGCGGCGGAGGAGTTCCGGCAAGAGCGGTGGTCTTATCACTCCAAACAAGCGGGCCACATCAGGGCCCAATGCCCGGACCGTGCGCGGTCGGGCGAAGGAGCCCCTCAGGGCCAGCGCTCATGAGCTACAAAGGTAACCCATTTAACGGCATCCTCCGATGGCTCCCGCCCAGCCGGGGCATCAACCCTCAGCGGGACGTCTCCTGGAGAACCTGGCCGGGCTGCATCAGTAACAGCGGTGGAGAGTGGCGGCCATCCATCCGCACCCGGCGGAATACAGCGGAGCGGCGGCCGGAGCAGATCCATCATGGCCCTCAGCAGCGGTGCTCGGCAAGCGGTCAGCTTGCTACATCAAGATGCTGTTGTACCGCTGGCCCGACCTGATAGTGCACCCAGGACGCGGGATGCAGGCGGCGGCGGAGGAGAAGCTGTGATTCCGTCAAGATGCCGGAGCCGATTTGGTTTGGGGGGAGGGTCGGGGTGTGCGAGAGAGGGGTGTTTTAACTGGTCTGGAAGAGTCGACGCTCTTCAGCAACGACCGGAGCCCCACCATCTACGCCGGCGATCTTGTGCCGAAGCCGGGTGCTGTTGCGGCAGTCACCCGGAGCTCGCCCGTGGCGGCGGCAGGCGGAAGAGCCGCGATTCCTGCAAAGTGCCGGAGCCTTTTCTGAGTGGGGGGAGGGACAGGGTGTGCGGGCGGAGGGTGTTTTACCGGGTTTGGGGGGAGCCGAATTTCTCCATGAGGACTGGGACCCATGTCCTGCACCGATTTCCGTGTGCCGAACCCGGGAGCTGTTGCGGCAGTTGCCCGGAGCTCACCGGCCAAGAGGGCGCCGGCAGCAGCCACTCCAGTCCCCCTGCAATCGGGACCTACGAAAGCGGTGGTCTCTGCGGAGACCAGCGAGGTAAGCCAGACCCAGTCGCAGACTGGCCCTGACTTATTGTTTCCCATCCCTGTACCCCGTAGTTCCCCTGTAGGAGTGACCGGTGGGTTGCAGGAAATAGGGCTACCAGGGGAGGGGAAGGAAAGGCAGCTTGTAGGGCAGCTAGGCTTTCCCATTAACCTGGTGGAGCATCAGGGGGGCTCTCGGTTTAGAGCCCCACAGTTGTCGCCTTGCTATGGGCTGGAGGTATCAGGGGCCGTGGCAAAGTTAGACCACCCCAGGGATACCTGCCAGCCAGGAGCTAAGGCAGGTGCTTCTGCACCGATGCCCCTGGGCTCCTCTCCGGTAATGGGGAGGCAGTGTCAGGGAGATGGCCTCACTCAGGTGTCTTTAGTATCCAGGTTAGGATGAGCTAGGGAGAAGCGGAGTGAGGGAAGGCTGCAGGTAGATAGCCAGCAAGGGGTCTCAGTAAGAGAAGATGGGCTAGTGGTAGCTGGGGAGGAAAAGCAGCAGGTATGGCAGATCCAAGTTCCCCATTACCCTGGCGGAGCCTCATGGGGTCTCTCAGATCAGCAACCCCCTGTGCAGCCTGGCTATGGGGTGGAGGTATCAGGGGCAGTGGCAAGCTTGTGCCACCCCAGGGATACCTACCAGCCAAGGGCTAAGGCGGTTGTATCTGAACAGATCCCCCTGAGCTCATCCCCGGTAAGGGGGAGACAAGTTCAGGGAGGTAGGTTCACTCAGGTAGTCCCTGTAACTAGGTTAGGATTGCCCAGGGGGAGCAGTGTGAAGGTGGGCTGCAGGGAGATAGGTAGCAGGAGTCATCAGCAGTAGCTGAGGTGCTGAGCCTAGGGGAGGCTAGGCAGGGAGGCACTGTGGAGCAGGGGCAGATAGGTCAGTGGGGTGTCAGGCAGCTGATAGAAGCTAGGAAAGTAGGAGGTCCCTTGTTCTGACTTGCCAGAGGAGACCCCCATGACAGATTCCCCAGTGTTCACAGAGGTAGGGCTGTGGGTAGGTAGGCAGCCAGGAGCAGTAGCCAGGGCTAGGGGGGTACAGCAGAGGGTTCTGTCCCCAGATCAGCCAAGGTTAGCTACAGAGGGTAAGGGCAGCATAGTGGAGGAGAGAGGAGAGATGCTGACCCTAGCAGCAGAGGTGGTAGGAGGTGCTTATCTCCTGGCCTTCAGTTTTTAGAGGGCAGGAGCAAAGCATCTAGGTACCGGAATCCCAGTACAGGTTACTGGGGGAGTGCCTTGTCCCAGGGGCAAGGGAGAGGGTAGTAGTCAGCATCCCAGGTGGTTTCTGGAATACAGAAGTGATGCCACTCGGGATGGGGATTGCCCTAGAGACAGAGAGGCGAGGCATAGGTATGCCGGAGCAGCTACCGGTGGGCACAGGGCCAGGGCATGTAGGGTCCCTACAGGATAGGGACATAGCCTTTTTCCAGACTGATTTGACGGAGAAGCGACAGTCTGTGCTTGTTAGCTGGTCTCCCGCTGGTTCAGAGGCATTCCAGTCTCTGGAAAAAATGCAGCCTGATCTGCACAGGTGCCCCTTCACGGTGGTCTTGGTTCACCAGGCACTGGGTGGGGGCCAGAGGGTGGCAAAGGAAAAGGCCCGGCGGCCACGTTGGTGCCCTGCTCTGCAGGACCTGGACTTCACAATTCAATGTGGCCATGACAGTGTACTGGACAATGCCGGAGGACAATTTTTCCTGGACAAACCCTCAGGACTTATGTGCATCAAGGATGCCAGTAGTGTCCCAGTGCCAGGGTGTGCAGCTGGGTCACAAGGCACCCATTGAGGTGTGACGGGGGAGGGGTGCCAAGCGAGTAATAAAGGGGTCACCCCCTTTAGGCACCCCCTTTAACTGTGGGAAGTGAGGGGTTAACCAGAAATGTACTTATAATACATATGTTCCCCTGCTTCACAACCAAAAGGTATGTCCCTTGGTTATTCTATTCCCACATTTAGAGGGATTTCATGTATTTTTATTCCCCTGCCTCAGGGCAAACTGTGTTCTATTTGATAGACGTGTATATTGGTACAATTATTGGTGTTTGTACCTTTACAGTGTATGCAGCAACCACATACACTGGGATCAGGTTCGGAGGGAAAGTGTTAGTTGCATTTACATGTTTATGGCCCTTTGTTCCCTTTCCCGCCTTTTCAGTCTCCATTTTGCAGTATCTCCATAGGTCGCCATTGGAGCCCCATGTAATCCTATGGAGATTCCGCCTATTTGGGCCCAATACCTGAAAAGACCTGCAGGTAGCACCCGAGAGGAGGAGTGGAGTTTCCCCATTGAAAGTAAATGGAGTAATGCATTTCAATGGGGATTCCTCGAGGCCGACTTCCGGAGACGAGCTGGCAGCCAGCCAGCCCGCAAAACCGCAGAAGCGGATACAATTTCAGTAAAAAGCTTTGATCACACAATTGGTGTGGGAACTAGGCTTCGGTCTCACCACCAATTACAGTGTGTAACTTTTGTTCTAGGGCACCCAGAAATAAAATGTTCTACTCCGGTCGGATTAGGGTTAACTGTAAAAAAGTGTGAGTTACCCATTGACTCCAATGGTAGCGGAGGTCCCATTATTTCCTATGGCGGCGCCGGCCCTATTGATTCCAATGGAGGTAAAAGCCGCGAGGTAAAAACGGCTAAGTGTAAAACTGTAAAGAGCAAAAGGGAGGGGATAAGGGAGTGATCGACTAAACCATACTAATTGTGTAGCAAATGTTAATAATAATAGATTCAATTGATAACTGTGAACTGAAGTGAATCAGAGAAAGTGGGGGGTACAGTGGCCTGTACTCCAAAGAAAATTCACTCAAATGCACACTACCTAAATTTAAAATGTAACCTTTAATATCAAGTACTTAAAACATATATTACCAAAGTGAAAATGTAATAGCGTTTAAAAATAAATTAAATAAAGTAACTCGTGCAGACAGGCAGTCTCTAATGTTTAAATGCTCCAGTATATCATTAAAACTGGAGAATAAGAGGCTGCTAGGGTGCACACAGCCGGAGTGAGCAAACAAGCCCACCACTTCACTGATTAGCCTAATAAATAGTGAATATCGTAGTGGCTATTAATATCATTGATTATAACTTGATACTGGCAGTATAGCCTCCTAGTCAGGTCTTAACCTACTCCAGGAATCCTTGCCTAGCCACTACCCTAATTTTATATATATCTCGGCTAATCTAGTGAACGGCTGACAAGTACTGTATTAAAATAGCCCCATGAAGGGGGCTGACATCATCAACACGCGTCCAAAGAGCGTTTCCCTCCTACTACGGAGCTTCCTCAGGGACAAAATTTGCATTAAGGCTAAACCGAACGCTATTTAAACCCCGCGGTCCCCATGGTAACGTAATCGGCGCCAGCTACTGCGCATGCGCAATAGAGCGTGAGCGCAACCACTGAAAAACATATCAAACCAACCTTACAACACTGATTGGCAGGGTGCTGTAGTCAAACCTCCCCAGTTGTAACGGAGGGTTGCCTGGACTCTTAAATATGTCAGATATTCCTCACTTGTCGGAGCGTGGCCCACAAGACTAATGCGCATGCGCACATTGCCGTGCTTCCCCACTGACACTGTCAGGGGACACTTGCGCAATATAGGCAACTAGATGGAGCTAGTGCGCATGCGTGACCACATAGACATATTCGCACTTACACTGATACAGCCATAACAAGCTTCCAGAGGGTTTGTTTGTACCATCAATGCGCATGTGTGGATAGAGTTATTGTAGGACTCATATCCACATGTTAATGCGCATGTGCAAACAAAGATAGCCAATTTTCCTATTTGCTAAGCATCCTCAGTGCCAGATATGCAGAGAGTAGAGGCAATAGTGGCACCCCAGAGTTGAGCATCAGATATGTGCAGTAGTTTGCCCTAAATTAGGTGCAGAGACATCATTAAATACAGTATTAATTTTAGTAATAAAATAAATTAAACAGAAACACACACATTTTTGGAAGATCAAATTTATCATAATGAATTATGTGTGTGAATCCATAGCACATTTATTATGAACCCAATGCTACAAATAAGCTGGGTACATTATTAGGTAATATAGTCACTAGTTTGAGTGAATAAGTGAACATTGATCATGTCAGTTTATACAAAACCATGGTAAGCTAACGTGACATAGCGGAAGAATAGCTCTGTGATACATAACATAGATACTTGGTACAGTCAATTGTGACAGTCGGATAGATAACACACTACGGGTAAAGTATGGATATGTATGGATATCTCTGTCAATGCGTGGGAAGTACCACACGGCAGACGTGTACAAATGGTCAGATAAAAGGGGTGAAGGTAAATCCTTCATTAAGACCATAAGGACTCCTGGTCCTCAGTTTGTAGATCCACTCAGCTTCAATTCTCAAGAGCATCTGATCTACATTTCCCCCTCGTACTGGGCACTTAAGCTGATAGATGCCCATGAATTTTAAGCTGTCAACATCTCCGTCATGAAACTGTGTAACATATCTCACCACTGGCATTTCGGCAGAGTGTTTCACAGAATTTACATGCTCAAGTATACGCCTGCGTAGTTGTCTTGGCTAGAGTCACATATTTACAAGCCTTACAGCCCTGACATCGATACATCCTTTGATGGGGCTAAGCCATGTTTCCACTCTGGCGCGCTGATGGTGACTATGCACCAATCTATCACGCAAATTTTTAGATCTCCTGCTGGTGATTGTCGGTCTCTGGCCAATCACCTTCACTAGATCGGCATCTGATGAAAGCAGGTGCCAGTGTCGGGCAAAGATTCTTTTTATAGCCCACCACCGTTTGTTATATGTGCCGATGCATCTGATGATGTTATCCTTGCTCTTAGGTGTATTGGAGGATAGGAGAGAGTCTCTATCACTATGAAGTGCTCTGTGATAGTGTGACGATGGAGAGGATTTGGCCCGGGATTAAAGGGGTTACACCCCAATTGGCCACTCTCTAACCTCACCAGGGAGACAAGGGGTTAACTGGGCTGAGGCCCAGACGTGTGATTTAACCCTTGTCATAACCTGAAAATGTATATTCCCTGTTCCCCCATGGTTTATTGTTAATCAGTGTCTGCATCACACACACACTAGAATCCATCCGGGAGCACAAAGGTTAATAGTCCTTTAATGATTATAGCTCTTTGTGAAGTTTTCCCGCCTTTTCAGGCACCATTTTGCAGGTCCCCATTGGCCGCCATTAGGGCTCCATGCCTTCTAATGGAGAATCTTGTTGTTTTAGTCCTGTTTCATGTAAAGACCAGCAGGTGGCGTCCGAGAGGGAGAGCGGCGGTTTCCCATTGAAATGCAATGGCCTCATTGACTTCAATGGAGGTTCCTCGAGGTAACTTTCGAAGAACAAGTTGGCTGCCGTCCAGACCGCAAACGGCAAAGCGGATACAATGTCCTTTAAAAGAGTTAAAATCACTTGAGTCAAGTTCAACGTTAATTGGCGTGGGAATAAACAGTTCTGGGGTCCCTAGAAATAAAATTGTTTTTGCCCCTAGTTCCTAGGCTTCCCCCCACTCGACCACAACCGGGTCCCCGAATCCTGGACCCCCGATAAGGGTCGAACCGAGAATAGCGGGTCACGCCATAGGCTTCTGTTAGGTCCAGTCTACCTGACCAGACCTTAGAGCAGGCAACTTCTTCTACTCGACCCGGGGAGATTCATCACGCAGCTGCTATATGCTTCTGGTCTCAGATATGATAGTCGAGCTCGGAGAAGCAAAGACTCAATGCACACAAGGTAGCCGAGTCATCACCTCTGGTTTTAATATGCCAAGAGAGGAATATTTATACAAAAGGCAAGGACAATACATCGTGTGTCAATTTCATACATCTGTTACAAATTCAATTCCAATGTATAGGTCATACATCTAAAATGACATATACCATCTGGCCTACATTAGTAGAAATAGGGATCAAAGGTCAATAACTACTAATGGGGTCAGAAACAAGACTAGCGGTCTTGTTTCTTATAATCTTGTTTCTTATGTAATAGATATCCTGGGACAGCTGGTCTAAAGCTGAAATACTTTTACCATCTAGTCTTCTTGCGAAAATAAAGCTTGACACATATTTATTTTAACCTGTTCAGTCCCTGAAAAGAACAGAGCTGGCAGATACAGTTTTTAACCTTACATTCCCTCCTTTTGTTCTGGAAGAACAATCCAATCGACCAGTCCCATTTATTCTTCTACATACCACTCAGGAGAGGAAAAACTCCAAGGGAGAAACCTCTAAGAGACCATGGGGATGCAGAAACCTATCTCTTTTAGGTACCTCGTTTGATAATCAGAGATGAACATATGGGTGGTTGACGAGTACCAAGACTATTGGTATTTCTCGCTCTCATTGTGGGAAACATATACATAACTGTAGAGCTAGAAGCAGAAGCAGCTTTCTTTTGGCAAAAATAGAGCTGATTACACTTTTAGCCATCTGAATTAACATATACACACAAAGTAATAAACTTGCGATTGCCATGATTCCATAAAGAATTTTCAATCCCAACGCACCTAGCCAATTTCCAAGACCAAATGTCCAATCGAACCCTTTTGGTTCCTCTCGCATTCTAGATTGAATTTCTGGTAGAGTGTCCATGTCATGATGTATACTTTTTGATTGGTCATCAATATAAACACAACATTCTTTACCTACTAACTTACAAACCCCTCCTTGTGCTGCCAACAGATAATCTAATGCCATACAATTTTGCAATACTGTTGCTCTAATTTGTTGCTATTTGCTACTGAGTCTTAAAATAGCGTCTTTAGTATCGTTAAAAACGGCATCTATATTGACTACTAAAAAATCCCCTTTTGCATATAAATCATACATTCCTAAAAAGGTATTAGACCTCCCGCAACTCTCTTAACTGAGCTACTTTTAATAATTAATGCCTTTCAATTTCGTATTCTTTGCTTAGGTAGGGGGAACATTATTTAAATTCTATTTCTGAGCATAAGTGGGGGTTGGTGTGGGTTAATATTTCCTAGGAGCGACTGCCCAACACATACATCTTACATACTACATTTACTCAGAATATCGGAACAGACAAAATGGATGCCATAGTCAAAATGGCTGACTTGTGATCCTTTCCTTGTGGTTGACACACACCCTTCCCACCTTCCTCATATCCAATCTTCTCAGCCCCCTCGTATCCTTTAGAGACAGTCTTTTTAAAGAACGGTTAACCATATCATAGTCCTGCTGGACCAAAAAAATATAGTCCCATAGTGCATAACTTGATTCCTATCTGGCCATTGTATCGGCCCAGTTGATTTCTTTTTTGGTCTCTTCTTCTGGGGGACTGCTGACATTTTCATCACCAAAAAGAGACATAGCATCGGTGAGGGGGTTGCAACACACTTCTGGACCAAAGTATTGCTGTTCATAACACAGAGTAATGAGTAGGACAAGCATACATACAAAAACATCCACTAGCTTCGCTCCCAGTGAAATAATCTAACCACCAAGTCCCAACAAATCCCAACCCTCATCTCTACCTTTAAACACTAAAATCACTTTCCCAAATAACATAACCTGGTTTAGTTGCAGGATAATACTTTATCTATCCTTCTATCACAGAGTCAATAACTTCCCTAGGGCAAAGTCGTATTTCTAGTCCCTTCTTAACCAGTTTCTTTTATATATATATAGTTCTACAAATATCTTATAGCATCTTGTCTTTTTCCAAGGGGTTAAATATAACTCTCGTGTTCCTGGGGTGCAACTTATTGGGTATGGATAGTACATTGGGTTACATTGCACATAAGATGTGGGCTTTGTTTACCAGGATTCCATTATATAACAAAAAGGTGTGCATATATGCTATACACAGGACAATAAAACAAAAGACATATTATTAAACAAAATATTCCTGTTACTACCCTATCATCTTAATGTGAACACCACTTATATAAACCTAACAGCATAAACATTGTAATTAAAATAATAAAACCTGTAAAAAAGGTTATTAAAAAGTTCAAAGTTCATATATTGAGGTCCGGATTTCTGGTACGAACTTTTCTCCTTCTTTGGTTAGTGCCGGGTTTTATTGTGACCCAAAACACCAACTGAAAATAACTGTGTCTTTAGGCCTTCCCTTCTGTATTGAGGTTTAATTTTGAAGCGACTGTGGGTGCACTTATGTAACATGGATCCAGGAAAATACTCTGACGGGGTAGCATCTGGAATGGGCCTCTCCACTTTAGATGAAAAGCGCTTTTGCGTCACCTTTATCTTCATCTAATTAGTAGGACTGCACCTGGACATGAGACACTCAAACAATTGCATTAGTTTCACACAATAGACGCTGATTAAAATCGTCTGTTTAGAGCATAATCATACAACATTAAATCTAAAATGTACCTGGGGTGACCATTGGTCTTCCCATGAGAAAAATTCTTTCTGATTGACACGGTAGGCCAGGCCAAATACACCTTTATATTTAAGGGATCAGTCACAAGGCAAAACAGGCAGAAAAATACATTGCGGTTTATTCGGATAGGACCTTGGAAACACACAGAAACACAAGAAACAGAGAATATACTTTGGGGGACCTTATACTTATTAGGGAAATAACTTGGGGGGATTTGGGCTCAAAATCAAGGAGTTTGGGGGACACAGGGAAGCCCTAGTGTAATTCACCCTGCGCACTGTCAAATCATGCCTGCTTGCTGGGGAAAATTAAGTGACTACCAGCACTTTGGACCCCCCAACTCCTGCAACCAAAATAATTATATTTCCACCCAAATATCCCCCTAAAACTGACACACAAGAAATTTCACAGTTCAAGGGCTAATGGAACATGACATAGGAAATAACAGGGTCAGTTCACTTTCAAGCACTCCATATCTGAGCTGGGGCATTGGAATGCTTATTCACATGCTAATTCACCAACCTGGGTTTAAATCACAGGACAAGCACAATGCATTGTATGTTTAAAACACATACAACCAACATGTAGACACAAGAGCTTGCACTCCACCATTTGTACCTATCATGTGGGGTTCTAAAACCTTCTCTTCTCTAAGACACCAGCTAAGAATACCTTGCTGACAGGCCAAAATATCCCCTCCGTTTTCTATCATGTGCCAGGAGACTGCTCTGCAGCTATTTCTCATAAGGGGCCACCCATACAAGGCAATCCACTTATAAACTCGCACAGACAGCTGCAGTCCCATGAGGCAAAGGGAATACACAGAGAATGCATTAACTAGCACACTGGTCTTACACAGTTAATCCCACATACACAGTTCCTAGCTTATACCCCTAAGGGGGACAGTATCAAAGGGAAAAATTATAGGCAACACAGTAAGGTAAAATATTATACCCAAGAGCTGACAATCTCAGCCCTTGCCATTCGGTTTCAGGGGCAGCCAGCAATAATAACAGCAATAACACCCTCCTTTTGTTCACTTTTATTACATGTGAACAATATCACATAAAGGATAACAGCATTTAAAGCATAACCTTAATGGAATTGCTTGACGTATAGCAAAACTAACCTGAAACCTTTGGGTATAAAATTTACATTAAAAATCTCAAAAAAACCCCTACTGAATATAAATATAATCTGCTATAGTCTTCTGACAGAAACTTTTAGAACACCAAATAACATCTGGTTTGCTGAAAGAACAACCTGTAGCATAAAAACCTCATAGACACAGATTTAAAGGTGGGACACATTTGAGAGAAAAAGATGGTTAAAAAATGATAAAATATTAAATATTTGATCAACTTTGCAGAAAAATAATTCCACATAGAACCCTCTAGTATACTGGCAGACCTGGCTAGGGTCCCTTTTCCATGTCTTTTTTTTTTTTTTTTACTGCTATTTCAGGGTCTGGACACTTATAAGAACCTCAGCACTAGAGTTTTTTTTTTTTTTTTTTTTTTTTTGTGCTGATTACATTGGACTAGTGGTTACTTTATCCACTTCACTGTTCGCACTGCAAGACACTAGTTTAGTGATTCTATGCAGTTAATCAGTGATCCAGAACATTACATTGTGCTCATACTATAGGTTCTGAGCATTTAATATCTGTTTTAATTCCCATCATTTTACACGGATATTAAAGATTTAAGTTTTAACCACTTTATTACCCACCCACCAGGTGTTTAGAGTGCTCATTCTAGGTTACTGTCCTTTGTTCATTTGAACTCTATATTAATCAATTTACAACTGTTTCCATTTCAAGCCATATAACAAGCTCAAATAACTTCTGGGCTTCCTGCCAAAACCTTGTAACAAAAAAAAGGTTAATTACTGGTTACTGCAATACAATTTAGGACAGCTTGAAATATGCAGCTCGTCACAGAGCCCGATAATGTTACTGGTATTCAAAAATTACAACTGGATCTTTGTTTAACAGAATATTATAGACTTAATATATACTTTAGACAGTTTTAGTTACTGGTTATACACAAAAACAGCACAGAGTGCAGACACAAAACAAACAGAATTTTACGCTTCTTTCACACATTCAACCAGTTTTTACAAAAATAACAGACACATATTTTCTCACCTATTCTAATAAATAGGAAAACAAAACAATTTGATCCTGCAGACTAAATTTATAAAGATATCCTTTTTTTTCATATCATAATTAACTTTTAAAACTAATTTTAAAATGCTGAGCTTCTAGTTAGCTTTGTGTCTAGAATATATTTCGCCTGTTATTTCTATATAACATATTCACCTGATTTTATCTGTGGAGATTTAGAGAAAAAGAATTGTAATTCTGTTTAAGGAAATAAATCGCCTGGCCAGTACGATAAACATCCTTATTATTCCAGTGACAGAACTGTATACAAAAATAATTAATCCTTTCTTTATTCTGTTTTTCTCCACAGATACCCAAAACTTTCCCCTTTCCAGTATTAATTAGTTTATATTATAATGGGGGTGTACTCCTTTTAAAAATTAAATTTCAACATGAGCAATTAATTATATTCTTATTTTAGAAGCACTTGCCCTGAATAGTAATTTTGTATACATACAATAAACCGTTTTTCTTATTATTCAATGCAAATAACACTTTCATATGGATAGAATTCACTCAGATTCTTACAAGCACACACACAGGGATTACATACAATCAACCTTTTTATCATATTCATGCCTGAAAATGTAACAAAAACATTCTAATGGAAAAAGAAACCTATACCTGTTATACTCTTGTTTTCCACTTTTCAATTCAGACGGGAAAATATTATTAATTCAACTTAAAATACACTCATACTTGGTTAATGTGGCACAAATAATTTGGGTTTGCATGTCTTAAAATTAAATTGGAAAAATTATATGTTTCTTTCTTTCTCTCTCCTAAGAGCTCTGCTCACTTGCTAACAACATTTCAACAAAAAGAAAACCATCTCTGTAACTTGTCCTATAAAACAAAATTCTTATTATTTCAACTTTCTAATTCTTGTCTCTCTCTTTTTTTCTTCTCTGTCTTCAACATTCCTGTTCCTTTCCTGTGTAACAAATCACTGGGGGGAAAAAAGGTGGGGGCTAGAGCGGCTTATACATGCAGGCAACGTGAGAGGGAGACAGACACAAAAAAAATCTTTTATCTTCCCAGCTTTGTTGCTGTGCTTGAGAGTTAATTGAGGCACCTATGCCACACTGCATTCATCCATAAGGGTTATTTTAACTCATCCTACAGTACATTTCTTCATACAGTATACCTATAATCCCATAAACAATTTATAAAGGAATTTTATCTTAACAAGCATACAATAAGGTTAGTCTTATCATTCTTAATATCTTAACCTAAACAATTATTAGCTTATCCTAAATTACCATCATATCTGAGACACCATATCAGTACAGCCCGTTTCAATTAAACAAATGGGACTCCAACCCTTTGTTATATAAATCGGAGACTCAAACTCTCGATTCTCAATTAAACAATTGGGACTCCAACCCTTTGTTATATAAATCGGAGACTCAAACTCTCGATTCTTCTGCCCTATAAAATTTAGGTTCTTTAGATTCGCAGAGAAACGGTGAGAAACAATAAAATATGTTTTTCTCACCTTTTTTCTGTGCAAATCCCACTTTTTTCTGACACCATTTGTTAGGTCCAGTCTACCTGACCAGACCTTAGAGCAGGCAACTTCTTCTACTCGACCCGGGGAGATTCATCACGCAGCTGCTATATGCTTCTGGTCTCAGATATGATAGTCGAGCTCGGAGAAGCAAAGACTCAATGCACACAAGGTAGCCGAGTCATCACCTCTGGTTTTAATATGCCAAGAGAGGAATATTTATACAAAAGGCAAGGACAATACATCGTGTGTCAATTTCATACATCTGTTACAAATTCAATTCCAATGTATAGATCATACATCTAAAATGACATATACCATCTGGCCTACATTAGTAGAAATAGGGATCAAAGGTCAATAACTACTAATGGGGTCAGAAACAAGACTAGCGGTCTTGTTTCTTATAATCTTGTTTCTTATGTAATAGATATCCTGGGACAGCTGGTCTAAAGCTGAAATACTTTTACCATCTAGTCTTCTTGCGAAAATAAAGCTTGACACATATTTATTTTAACCTGTTCAGTCCCTGAAAAGAACAGAGCTGGCAGATACAGTTTTTAACCTTACAGCTTCAATGGCGGCGGCAGAAACAGCTCTGAAAAATGACTAAGTGTGAAATGCTGTAATTTAGGAATCCATATCTCCGATTCCAGAGGGACCAGAGGATCAAGGTTTGGGGTATCTGTAGTCACTGCTCCGGCATCACTGCAGAACCATCCTTGACCCTCTTGGACGAACCCAACGGAGTATGGACCCCCTTGAAAGTTCGGGACTTTTTCCCATTGATTCTAATGGGAGAAAAGCCGCATGGTGAAAAAATGACTAAGTGTAAAATGTTGAAATGTGTAAGTCCATATCTCCGGTTCTGGAATGCCCAGAGGGATGGGATTTGGGGGACATGTAGCCAAGGTTCCGGCTTTAATGCATGCCCATTTCCAGCCCCCTCAGACCAACCAGATGGAGTATGGACGACTGTAAAGATTTGTGGATTTTCTCATAGACTTCAATGGCGGCGGTTCCCCATTGAAAGTCTATGGTAGGAAACTCCATTGACTACAACGGCGGAGTTTCTCCATTGAAACCCATGGCGGCGGAGCCCATTGTTTTCAATGGGGATTTAGTGAAAAGCTGAGATTTTTTTTAGTGGAGATTTTTGTATTAAAATGAAAAATGATTTAATGTGCATTTGTGTAACTCCGGCTCCATAGGTCGTAGCAAGTCGCTTTTTGGATCCTATGGTGCCCCAGTTCCGGCCATTAGAAATGGGAAGTTTGGTTCTGCTAGACCCAATGGAACCGGATATTTTAATACGTTTATGTTTTATGTTTGATACTGTGTCCCAAGGTATGGACAAAGACTTAGAGGAAATTCCTTTGTCCACCAAGATAGCAGATGGCCCCAAGAGGCGCCCTAATGTCTAGGATTTAAGTGCTGTTCAAAGGGTCTTGTCACCCTGCCTGTTTACCTAAGGGCGGAGGAGGTTCAAGCCAGAGCAGTCTTTAAGTGTCCCACTTCACACCTTTCAACAAAGGTTTTCCTGCCAGAACTCCAAATGGATAGAGTGGCTGGCATTCCTGATGCAAATGTGGGGCTTCAGAAATGAGACCCCAGAGTTCTACTGCGCATGTGCCAACTAGCAGGGGGGCATGGGTCAGAATGCTTTCCCACGTTAGTGAGTGGCTGGAGGTAATTGAAAACCAATCACCTGTACTTAAGGTAATGGATAGGGCCACAAAAGGTATATAATCTGTGGTCAAGCCCTTATCCAGTGTTATTCATGTTTTGTAAGTTCTTCAAGTGTTCAGTGTGTTCTATACCATCTTGTTTGCTGAGAGAAACGCTATGCACTGTCTTCCTGCCAGAGGTCTTTTCATGCTTTTGGTGTCTTGATGACTATGAAGAGTGCTGTATGAACTGCCAGTCCAGCTGTGACTGCTTCATCATTTCCATTTTACGTAAGTGTCTATATTTTGCCTGTTATTTGTACATATCTGCTGTGTTCACCTATCCTACGGAATAAATACAAATTGTTATATCTAAGTCTCGTCCCAGTTCAAACCCAGGTATATATATATTTATATATAGTTTTGGTGTAAATTACAGCCTGTCACAAGCTACCGTGACAGATAGGCCCTATTGAGTGTTTTCATTTTATACCCACGATTCAAGAACCGTTCTCGTAGTTCCTTAGATTGAGTGATGAATTGCTGAATTGTAGAGCAATTCCTACGTAAGCGGAGATATTGCCCAGTGGGGATGCCAGAAATGAGACTAGGCGGGTGTTGACTTTGTGCCCATAACAAACTATTAGTAGCTGTAATCTTCCTGTACACTTTAGTTTGAATGTTGCGGTCACTATCCACATAGATATTCAGATCCAGGAAGGTAATGGATGTAGTGCTAAAAACAGTTGTTAGTCTCAGGTTCAGTGTGTTATTATTCAGATGTTCCACGAACCGAAGTAAAAGATTTTGAGGGCCATCCCATAATAATAGGATATCATCTATGTATCTGATCCATAATAAGATATGGTCCGTATACATAGATAACTCCTCATTAAACACATGGACAAATTCCCACCAGCCCAGGTACAGATTGGCATATGTGGAAGCACATGCTGTTCCCATTGCTGTACCCTGGGTCTGGTGGTAATATATCCCGTCGAACACAAAATAGTTGTGGGTAAGGACAAAGCATAGTAGGTCCAAAACGAAATCATTGTGTTTGTTAAATCTGCAGTCCCTTGATTTGAGAAAATGATTCAGAGCTCCCAGACCATTCTCGTGAATAATTGAGGTGTATAAAGATTCGACATCTAAACTCACGAGAATGGTCTCTGGGGAGATATGTATACCATTCAGTTTTTTGAGGGTGTGCTTGGTATCTTGCACATATGACGGAAGACTAATGACGAAATCCCTTAGGACCTTGTCCAGGTAAATACTGCTCCCCTCAGATAAACAGTTATTGCCCGCGACGATAGGACGTCCCGGGGGGGATTGTAGTCTTTTATGTACCTTGGGCAAGGTGTAAAATGTTGCCACTGTTGGTGATTTAGGGTACATAAAGTCATATTCTTGTCTGCTTATCATATCTCTGTCAAGGGCTGCTTGCAGAATGATCGAAAGATCTTTTTTGTATTCAGAGGTCGGACTGCTCTAGAGTTTCATAGCAGTGCTTATCACTCAATAATCTCCTATTCTCCTTAACGTATGCATCGGTATCCTGAATGACAATGTTGCCACCCTTATCGGATGGCTTAATGACAAAGGATTTATCACACATTGTATTGTATTGTATGTCTTTATTTATATAGCGCCATTAATGTACATAGCGCTTCACAGTAGTAATACATGGGGTAATCAAATAAATAACAGATAATATAAATAACAGATCATGGGAATAAGTGCTTTAGACATAAAAGTAAAATTTTGGAAGAGGAGTCCCTGCCCCGAGGAGCTTACAGTCTAATTGGTAGGTAGAACGTACAGAGACAGTAGGAGGGAGTTCTAGTAAGTGCGTCTGCAGGGGGCCAAGCTTTATGTATCGTGTTCAGAATATCCACAGTGCTATTCATATGCTTCTTTAAGCAAGTGTGTCTTAAGGTGGGTCTTAAAGGTGGATAGAGAGGGTGCTAGTCGGGTACTGAGGGGAAGGGCATTCCAGAGGTGTGGGGCAGAAAGTGAGAAAGGTTTAAGGCGGGAGAGGGCTTTAGATACAAAGGGGGTAGAAAGAAGACATCCTTGAGAAGAACGCAAGAGTCTGGATGGTGCATAACGAGAAATTAGGGATGAGATGTAAGGAGGGGCAGAAGAGTGTAAAGCTTTAAAAGTGAGGAGAAGAATGGAATGTGAGATGCGGGATTTGATCGGAAGCCAGGAGAGGGATTTCATGAGGGAAGATGCTGAGACAGATCTAGGAAAGAGTATAGTGATTCTGGCAGCAGCGTTCTTGTAATCCCTACCTTTCCTCAGGGGTGAGATTGTCAGTTGATCTACGGTGTTTGGGTTCTACTTCTAAGTCCCTTGTGACGCATGAGATGAATAAATCAACTGCAGGACAGATGCTCAAAGGGGGAGTAAAATGGCTTTTATTTTTCAAATGAGTAAATGGGCAGTAATGTCAGTATCAGTTGAGATATTTTGTTCAAATAAATGTATTAAATCATCAAGATTTTGCTTATATTGAACACTTAGTCCAGCGGTGAGCTCATTTTCGTTAGCCCTTTTACAGTAAAATTTATGTAACAGTAGTCGCCTACCAAAGAGGTTGAGATCTTTTACCCACTCGAATAAGTTGAAGTCTGAGGTAGGAGCAAATGAAAGTCCCTTCTTAAGCATAGTAAGTTGTTCTTCACTAAAGACAAAGCTAGAGAGATTAAAGATCTGTAAGGCATCTGTGGGATCAATGGTCATACCCGTACTGGCTATGTGGATACCGGGGGATTTTTGTTGGTTGCCCTTAATGTTCTTTTTTCCCCTGCGGTTTTTGCGTTTAGTTTGGTCTGTGCTAAAAAAACAACCTTATTTTCTTTTGATGTTTTCTTTCCACGACCTTTACGTATACAAATGGTCAGATAAAAGGGGTGAAGGTAAATCCTTCATTGAGACCATAAGGACTCATTGTCCTCTGTTTGTAGATCCACTCAGCTTCAATTCTCAAGAGCATCTGATCTACATTTCCCCCTCGTACTGGGCACTTAAGCTGATTGATGCCCATGAATTTTAAGCTGTCAACATCTCCGTCATGAAACTGTGTAACATGTCTCGCCACTGGCGTTTCGGCAGAGTGTTTCACAGAATTTACATGCTCAAGTATACGCCTGCGTAGTTGTCTTGGCTAGAGTCACATATTTACAAGCCTTACAGCCCTGACATCGATACATCCTTTGATGGGGCTAAGCCATGTTTCCACTCTGGTGCGCTGATGGTGACTATGCACCAATCTATCACGCAAATTTTTAGATCTCCTGCTGGTGATTGTCGGTCTCTGGCCAATCACCTTCACTAGATCGACATCTGATGAAAGCAGGTGCCAGTGTCGGGCAAAGATTCTTTTTATAGCCCACCACCGTTTGTTATATGTTTTATCTAACTGTTCCCAAGAACTGATGACCTTATTGATAGAACATGAAAAAGTACGTTTAGATACGACAAATAAAGATCTAGACAGTAGTCTTAAGGACCTCAGCAAGTATAATAAGCTACATGAGTTTGAAGAAATGGAGCATCAGCTAGAGACAAATATGGAAAAATTTAAGAGAGATTTAAAGGAAAGGAAACATATCAAGTTTCTGCGAGATAGTAATGACTATGAACAAGGTACTGTTTATAGATTCCCTACTAGATCTAGGAGAAGGGGTAATTATACCGAATACTCTTCTTCTGAGACAGATATGTCTGAGGGCGAACAATTAGGTATAAGATCACAAGGTCAGTCTAAAGGTCGTGGAAAGAAAACATCAAAAGAAAATAAGGTTGTTTTTTTAGCACAGACCAAACTAAACGCAAAACCCGCAGGGGAAAAAAGAACATTAAGGGCAACCAACAAAAATCCCCCGGTATCCACATAGCCAGTACGGGTATGACCATTGATCCCACAGATGCCTTACAGATCTTTAATCTCTCTAGCTTTGTCTTTAGTGAAGAACAACTTACTATGCTTAAGAAGGGAATTTCATTTGCTCCTACCTCAGACTTCAACTTATTCGAGTGGGTAAAAGATCTCAACCTCTTTGGTAGGCGACTACTGTTACTTAAATTTTACTGTAAAAGGGCTAACGAAAATGAGCTCACCGCTGGACTAAGTGTTCAATATAAGCAAAATCTTGATGATTTAATACATTTATTTGAACAAAATATCTCAACTGATACTGACATTACTGCCCATTTACTCATTTGAAAAATAAAAGCCATTTTACTCCCCCTTTGAGCATCTGTCCTGCAGTTGATTTATTCATCTCATGCGTCACAAGGGACTTAGAAGCTGAACCCAAACACCGTAGATCAACTGACAATCTCACCCCTGAGGAAAGGAAGGGATTACAAGAATTTATGTGTGATAAATCCTTTGTCATTAAGCCATCCGATAAGGGTGGCAACATTGTCATTCAGGATACCGATGCATACGTTAAGGAGAATAGGAGATTATTGAGTGATAAGCACTGCTATGAAACTCTAGAGAGCAGTCCGACCTCTGAATACAAAAAAGATCTTTCGATCATTCTGCAAGCAGCCCTTGACCGAGATATGATAAGCAGACAAGAATATGATTTTATGTACCCTAAATCACCAACAGTGGCAACATTTTACACCTTGCCCAAGGTACATAAAAGACTACAATCCCCCCCGGGACGTCCTATCGTCTCGGGCAATAACTGTTTATCTGAGGGGAGCAGTATTTACCTGGACAAAGTCCTAAGGGATTTCGTCATTAGTCTTCCGTCATATGTGCAAGATACCAAGGACACCCTCAAAAAACTGAATGGTATCAATATCTCCCCAGAGACCATTCTCGTGAGTTTAGATGTCGAATCTTTATACACCTCAATTATTCAGGAGAATGGTCTGGGAGCTGTGGATCATTTTCTCAAATCAAGGGACTGCAGATTTAACAAACACAATGATTTCGTTTTGGACCTACTATGCTTTGTCCTTACTCACAACTATTTTGTGTTCGACGGGATATATTACCACCAGACCCAGGGTACAGCAATGGGAACAGCATGTGCTCCCACATATGCCAATCTGTACCTGGGCTGGTGGGAATTTGTCCATGTGTTTAATGAGGAGTTATCTATGTATACTGACCATATCTTATTATGGATCAGATACATAGATGATATCCTATTATTATGGGATGGCCCTCAAAATCTTTTACTTCGGTTCGTGGAACATCTGAATAATAACACACTGAACCTGAGACTAACAACTGTTTTTAGCACTACATCTATTACCTTCCTGGATCTGAATATCTATGTGGATAGTGACCGCAACATTCAAACTAAAGTGTACAGGAAGAGTACAGCTACTAATAGTTTGTTATTGGCACAAAGTCAACACCCGCCTAGTCTCATTTCTGGCATCCCCACTGGGCAATATCTCCACTTACGTAGGAATTGCTCTACATTTCAGCAATTCATCACTCAATCTAAGGAACTACGAGAACGGTTCTTGAATCGTGGGTATAAAATGAAAACACTCAATAGGGCCTATCACAGAGCACTTCATAGCGATAGAGACTCTCTCCTATCCTCCAATACACCTAAGAGCAAGGATAACATCATCAGATGCATCGGCACATATAACAAACGGTGGTGGGCTATAAAAAGAATCTTTGCCCGACACTGGCACCTGCTTTCATCAGATGTTGATCTAGTGAAGGTGATTGGCCAGAGACCGACAATCACCAGCAGGAGATCTAAAAATTTGCGTGATAGATTGGTGCATAGTCACCATCAGCGCGCCAGAGTGGAAACATGGCTTAGCCCCATCAAAGGGATGTATCGATGTCAGGGCTGTAAGGCTTGTAAATATGTGACTCTAGCCAAGACTTTTGAGAATAATGACAGTACACAGCAGTATAACAAAGACAGTTTTATTAATTGTCGTACCACTAATGTTGTATACCTTCTCACATGCAAATGTGGGAAGAGGTACGTTGGCAAGACCACGAGACAACTACGCAGGCGTATACTTGAGCATGTAAATTCTGTGAAACACTGCCGAAACGCCAGTGGCGAGACATGTTACACAGTTTCATGACGGAGATGTTGACAGCTTAAAATTCATGGGCATCTATCAGCTTAAGTGCCCAGTATGAGGGGGAAATGTAGATCAGATGCTCTTGAGAATTGAAGCTGAGTGGATCTACAAACTGAGGACAAGGAGTCCTTATGGTCTTAATGAAGGATTTACCTTCACCCCTTTTATCTGACCATTTGTATACGTCTGCCGTGTGGTACTTCCCACGCATTGACAGAGATATCCATACTTTACACGTACCTCTTAGTGTGTTATCTATCTGACTGTCACAATTGACTGTACCAAGTATCTATGTTATGTATCACAGAGCTATTCTTCCGCTATGTCACGTTAGCTTACCATGGTTTTGTATAAACTGACATGATCAATGTTCACTTATTCACTCAAACTAGTGACTATATTACCTAATAATGTACCCAGCTTATTTGTAGCATTGGGTTCATAATAAATGTGCTATGGATTCACACACATAATTCATTATGATAAATTTGATCTTCCAAAAATGTGTGTGTTTCTGTTTAATTTATTTTATTTTATTACTAAAATTAATACTGTATTTAATGATGTCTCTGCACCTAATTTAGGGCAAACTACTGCACATATCTGATGCTCAACTCTGGGGTGCCACTATTGCCTCTACTCTCTGCATATCTGGCACTGAGGATGCTTAGCAAATAGGAAAATTGGCTATCTTTGTTTGCACATGCGCATTAACATGTGGATATGAGTCCTACAACAACTCTATCCACACATGCGCATTGATGGTACAAACAAACCCTCTGGAAGCTTGTTATGGCTGTATCAGTGTAAGTGCGAATATGTCTATGTGGTCACGCATGCGCACTAGCTCCATCTAGCTGCCTATATTGCGCAAGTGTCCCCTGACAGTGTCAGTGGGGAAGCACGGCAATGTGCGCATGCGCATTAGTCTTGTGGGCCACGCTCCGACAAGTGAGGAATATCTGACATATTTAAGAGTCCAGGCAACCCTCCGTTACAACTGGGGAGGTTTGACTACAGCACCCTGCCAATCAGTGTTGTAAGGTTGGTTTGATATGTTTTTCAGTAGTTGCGCTCGCGCTCTGTTGCGCATGCACAGTAGCTGGACGCCGATTACGTTACCATGGGGACCGCAGGGTTTAAATAGCGTTCGGTTTAGCCCTAATGCAAATTTTGTCCCTGAGGAAGCTCCGTAGTAGGAGGGAAACGCGCGTTGGACGCGTGTAGATGATGTCAGCCCCCTTCATGGGGCTATTTTAATACAGTACTTGTCAGCCGTTCACTAGATTAGCCGAGAATTAGGGTAGTGGCTAGGCAAGGATTCCTGGAGTAGGTTAAGACCTGACTAGGAGGCTATACTGCCAGTATCAAGTTATAATCAATGATATTAATAGCCACTACGATATTCACTATTTATTAGGCTAATCAGTGAAGTTGTGGGCTTGTTTGCTCACTCCGGCTGTGTGCACCCTAGCAGCCTCTTATTCTCCAGTTTTAATGATATACTGGAGCATTTAAACATTAGAGACTGCCTGTCTGCACGAGTTACTTTATTTAATTTATTTTTAAACGCTATCACATTTTCACTTTGGTAATATATGTTTTAAATACTTGATATTAAAGGTTACATTTTAAATTTAGGTAGTGTGCATTTGAGTGAATTTTCTTTGGAGTACAGGCCACTGTACCCCCCACTTTCTCTAAAACAGTAAAGACCTGAAGTCCATAACTCCGGTTCTGTGCAGACCAGAGGGCTGGCGTTTTGCCCCCATGTAGGCATCATTCCAGCATGACTGCATGGCACATACCGACCCTCTCTGAGCAACAAAACGGAGTTAGGTTAATTGTTTCGTTTGGGTTTCTGCCATTGACTTCAATGGCAGAGAAATGCAATTTCTGTAAATGTGCATTTAAAGTGTATTTCTGTAACTCCGGTTCGGTGGGTCCCAGCGAGCTGAAAATTGGCCACCGTGTAGAATCCTCTCAGGCATGAGGATCTGGCAATTTGTAGCCCGCTTGGCCCAGCCGAACGGATTATTTTAATACCGTATATATATAATTGTGGAAATGTACTGTATTTTGTGTCTAGCATAAAAGCCCGGGAAAGATACTGGCTCTACAGTATGTTAATGTTCAGGGGGCGACACAATGTCTACAACAAGATCCCTGATCAAAGGCTCCCCCACCCTGATTGTATATGCTAGGGAGGGGAAAAGCAGGACTTGAGTAGTTCTGTAGGTGTTATAAATCACACCTGCAGACAAAGGTTTTCATGTCCAGAGACCTAAAAGGCAGGCTAGGAAACGCCAATCTTTTGGAGTGGGCCAAAAAAATGGGCCCCTGATTAGAATAATGCCCACCCCTGTGGGCAGGTATTACCTTGCTTCCCACGTGAGCTGGCAAGGGGTTATTGGATGTAGGTAATTGGTAACCAATACCTGACACCCAATGTTAAGGGATTGGGCTTAAATCCCACGTAAGTGTCCATATTCTGTGTGTTATTTGTATATTCTGTGTTCACCTTTTTCAAGGAATAAACTATATTTATCATATCTTAGTCGCATTCAATTTAACCCAGTTATTTTGTGTATATTATAACCCTGCACAAGCTCCCGTGACACACACGCTTCCTGATTTTATAAATAAATAAATATATATATATATATATATATATATATATCACTCTGGGAGGCAATATCCTCACAAATTAAGTTTATTGCAATTGTGAATGCTTTTCTGCACTTCTAATTGGAAACATTTACTGAATACCTGATTTGTTTCACATCTTACCATGTGTATCCTGTCTCTTTACAATCTTAAACTACATCTGATGTCTGAGAATAATTTTTTGTGTCCGATGTTAATGAATTTCTTTGCTCAAATGTTTTTCCCTAGCTGATGGATTCGTGAGCAGGAATTCCCCTGAAGGATATCACATTTTGCTCTGTTCACCAGATTGTGTAATGGAAGATACCAGTGTTACCCAAATGTATCCCGGAGCAAATCACATTAGAAAGGATATACCAAACCAGCGTCTGAGAGAAACTGGGAGCATTATGGTTAAGGAATCAAACTCACAGGAAGAAGGAAATCTCCCCGACTCCCACATTTCTACCACCAGAGAACATACAGGGACAGACTATGCATCTACTCCTATTACAACATGTAACAAAGGAAACAGGAATGCAGGGAACGTTCACAAGAACTTGTCCGTAAAAGAAAAAACATTTGTATGTTCTGAATGTGGGAAATGTTTCACATGTAACTCTGCTCTTGTTATTCATCAGAGAATACACACAGGAGAAAAACCATTTGTCTGTTCTGAATGTGGGAAATGTTTCACATATAACTCCGCTCTCCTTAGCCATCAGATATCACACACAGGAGAAAGACGATTTGTATGTTCTGAATGTGGGAAATGTTTCACATGTAACTCTGCTCTTGTTAGACATCAGAGAAGTCACACAGGAGAAAGACTCGTTGTATGTTCTGAATGTGGGAAATGTTTCACAAATAACTTTAAACTCGTTACACATCAGAGAATACACACAGGAGAAAGACCATTTGTATGTTCTGAATGTGGGAAATGTTTTACCCGTAACTCTCATCTTGTTACACATCAGAGAAGTCACACAGGAGAAAGACCATTTGTATGTTCTGAATGTGGGAAATGTTTTACCCAGAACTCTTGTCTTGTTACACATCAGAGAAGTCACACAGGAGAAAGACCATTTGTATGTTCTGAATGTGGGAAATGTTTTACCCAGAACTTTCGTCTTGTTACACATCAGAGAAGTCACACAGGAGAAATACCATTTGTATGTTCTGAATGTGGGAAATGTTTTACCCAGAACTCTGATCTTGGAAGACATCAGAGACTACACACAGGAGAAAGACCATTTGTATGCTCTGAATGTGGGAAATGTTTTACCCGTAACTCTCATCTTGTTGAACATCAGAAAATTCACACAGGAGAAAAACCATTTGTATGTTCTGAATGTGGGAAATGTTTTACTCTTAACTCTTATCTTCTTACACATCAGAAAAGTCACACAGGAGAAAGGTCATTTGTATGTTCTGAATGTGGGAAACGTTTTACCCGTAATGCTAGTCTTGTTGAACATCAGAGAAGTCACACAGGAGAAAGGCCATTTGTATGTTCTGAATGTGGGAAATGTTTTACCCACAACTCTACTCTTGTTACACATCAGAGACGTCACACAGGAGAAAGACCATTTGTATGTTCTGAATGTGGGAAATGTTTTGCTTATAAGTTATGTCTTGTTAAACATCAGGGAAGTCACACAGGAGAAAAATTATGTTTGCTCTAAATGTTGTCAATGTTTTGCTCACACAAGTTTACTTTGTGATATAGCACTGAAAATAATTGATTTTTATTTTTGTAAAAAGAATCATTCAACTGTTATAAAAACATTATACATTTCTTGTAAATGTGGGGAATATTTTGCTTTTTATTATTTAACTTAGAAAAATGTAAGGAAAGTGTGGTATTTGTATTGTTTTTTGTTTAAAAAAAAAAAAGCACTATTAATTGTTTCTATTGTTTCTAATATGCGGCTCTAGTTTATTTCCATATGTTTGAGTTTTAAAATGGGTGACGTCAGGCTCTCGCTCCTTAACAGTATTAAAGTGAATATTGTGACGGGGAAGGAAGGGGTTACACTTACAGTAGAGGCAACTCTTATTCGAACAAAAACCAGTGGCAATTCCCCAAAAAACCCAGGAAACACCCAGGTACATTCTGAATACATGCCTTAAACTTTCCTTAAACTAGCCCCAGCATTTCTGCATTGATTAATGGCCTATCAGATTAACAGCGGGGGTCCCTGGCAGTCCCATTCAAACTGAATTGGACTGCCAGGGATCCCTGCTGTGTTAATCCTATGGGTCGTTAGTCAATGCAGAAATACCTTAAACGTGCCTCAAACTAGCCCAGAACATACCCAGCACATACCCAGAATGTAACCCGGCTAGTTTACGGCAAATGTTAGAATAAACGTTGCCTCTACTGTATTTGCTATGCATTACTGTTACCAGAATTTTGTAGTTTAACCGCTCATCCTTGTATGAAAAATTGATAGTTAGGTATTTTCATATTAATAGGGTACATGAGGATAGTTAAGGAGCACACAAAAAAAAACAAGAAGGATAAAACAGATTCCTCTTATTGCACTCTCTATTATATTTTTTATAAATTATTAAATTATCCTAGCAGTTTTGCTAGGATAATTTATAAAAAATATAATAGAGAGTGCAATAAGAGGAATCTGTTTTATCCTTCTTGGATATGCATTACTGTCTTTGCCCTGTCCCAGCCATTTTATTCCCCATTTGCAGGCCATTCCCTGCCTGCGAAGGTAAAAGACAAGATGCATTGCTTGCCATACCCTCTAACCGACACATGATGGCAGTCTAGCAGCTGGCATTTCAATGAGAAATACTAATTCTAGAACGAAAGCACACAGAAACCTGATTTTTGAGGTGCAAGTACAGTAAGACAAGACATGCACATACATATCATTTTATAGTTATAACACAAACGTAACATGTTGTTTTAATAAAGTGTGTAAAAACTGCAGATCTTAAATGGAAGGCATGGAAGGGAAGGGGAGGGTTAATTCCCACTTGTGATGCTAACCAGGAGTAGGCAATGTTTTATCATGATATAAAAATATAAACACCTTCATAGCATAGGACAGTTCATAAGACTCAGGATTCCAGATAGTCCAATGTTAAACACACTCCCATAGATTATGCCACTAGCCATATAGGTAAGTCTTATGTGGTGGTCTAGGTAATCGTGTGTGGGACTGATCACATAAATGAAGTAAATGGAGTACTCACTGCTGACCTTGGGGATATCCTGGTCCTGTCCTGCGTGCTCCTACCAAGGAACAATTGAAGAGAGTACAGGGAAAACGGCGGTGCATCTGCTGCTGCTGCTGAAGATTGGAAACCACAAACTGCAAACCACAAAATATCCTAGGTGCAAAAATTTATTTTAGGGCATAGTAACAGCCAAAAAGAACACTCTGATGCGTTTCCCGTGGTATCCCACGCTTTATCAAATTTTTGCACCTAGGATATTTTGTGGTTTGCAGTTTGTGGTTTCCAATCTTCAGCAGCAGCAGCAGATGCACCGCCGTTTTCCCTGTACTCTTTTAAATGTAAGGCAGGATGAATGTTGGTAAAACGGAAAGGAATTCGGTGGACATCCAGTTGTGATATGGGTGAATGAGCTGGGGCTATTTTTATGACGGAGCCTCAAAGGAGTCTCGTCTCCCTGTCTAAAAGAGTGTCAGTTATGAAAAGAACCAGAGACCCATAATGTATACAAAACTGGCATACTGATGCACAATAGATGCCAGGCTAGTGACACCTCTGGGTCAAAAATCAGACTCAGCGGCACCAAGGTATGGGTGTAGCCCAGGTATGCTAAGTGTCATGGGCGTCAACCTGACCCATGCACCCTGCCCACCGGACAGCCCTTTTGACCGGTGTTATGAACTGTGGGTAACTTGGCTATTCGTGGTTTTTTTTGTTCCCACGAGGGGATTGGATCCACATGTTAAAGATAGCTTTGGGCAGTCTATAACTATCACCCTAGGGTGATTCCTGAATTTTGATCCATTATGTAAAGATGCAAGACTTTGTTCCAGCACAGCAGCAACCAGTCCAGGAGTGAAGGGGTTAATAACATAACCACAGGACTTTTAAACCAAGGTTGCATTTCTGGCGCTTGCAAGCAAAGGACAATTTCTTTCGTTCCAAGGACAATTAATTTTGTTCCCTTATCCCTGTAAGTGTTGTTTTAAGTGTATTCTGCAGATGTCGTGTGTTTGTCTATTAAGGAAATAAATCACAATTTATTTTGCAACTTGTTCTGTTCAATCAAGTAGAGAATAAATGGACACCTCGCTCAAAACCCCATAAGAGGGTATATGCGTGCTGCCTGGGAGAAGATATTATAATAACTAGATGAGTGTACTTCATAGACAAAGTGCACTAAAGGATCCCTATTAGTGGCGCATTGCAGACCTATATAGTGAAGTAACAAGGTCAGACAACAGCTAAGTGTTTAACAGTTAAAAAGTAAATTATATTAATATTCTTATACTAATGTTAAAAATAGATATAGATCCTGAAGGAGAGGATGTATACCTATGTGCAAATTCCCTCAATGTCTAAATCCACATATAGTGAGTGGTTAGTACCAATGATCATAGAAAAACAGTGGCTATGGGTGTAGATATTAATAGGTGAATAGTGTCGCCTATAATGAGTCCTGTATCTTCTACCTAAATATATATATGCCTTTAGGAAATAATCCCACCTGAGATGAAAACCACACTGAGATGCAATTCCTTTTTTGGATCCAGATGATCGCTATGAGGGATAGTGATTCTTAATATCAGAATCAAAACTACAGTGTAGTTACTTGAAGTGAGGTGATTAGGCAGTGTGTATAGTAGTATAGGACATATCGCTGCTATTGGTGTGATCGTGCATATGGTAAGGAGCCATAAACTGGTGCAACTGGTGCTTTCGTCAGACCAAGTACTATGTGATTCACTGTGCATGCGCATTGTATTCCATATGCAATGCCTTGTGTAGCCGTTTGCTTGTTCACTGATGCCGTTTATAAAGGGAAACAGCCAGACCACTAAAAATGTCTCACTGGTGAGTATCAGTAAGATAAGGGCTTGTAGTTTTATCATCAGTGGATGTATAGTTTGTGCATGTGCACTTGTATTAGTCTATTCTATAGCCTGCACAGTAATTCGTTAATATTTCATAATTACATCATATATTTCTATTTTTTTTTTTTATAACTTCAAGTTTATTGAATTTTTCAGTACAGATAGTATCGCGATACAGGTGAATTAAACATTCAATGCATTCCATCCTTAGACAATACACGTAGTCTCTCCCTTAGGCACGTATAATGAAAATAGAGGTATATAACTTCCTTCAAACCTGAAGGTACAGTAGGCAATTTAAACTTAGGGACAAAATAAAATAAGGGTAAGGAAGAGAAAGACGGGAAGGAGCGGGGGGGACCTGGGGGGCATGGGCTCTCTTTTCTTCTGCGTTTAAATTGGTGGCTAGGCTGCCGTGGTCACCACCTATAGGATCTATGCTGTGTCTAATTGAAGTGCAAATCAGCTAGCCTTCCCAGTCCAGCTCGCTCTCTTTGAGTGAGAATGCATTTAAGACTATCTGCCAAATTGTGGCTACCTCTACCCCTGGGACATCTGTCTGTGCCAACCAAGGCGTCCAGACTTTTAGATATTTGGTGCCGGTGTCATTAACTAAACTCATTCATTTTTCCATCTGGCATATATACCATAATCTGTTCCGAATCTTGGGGATGTTTGTGATCTCAGGTTGTTTCCACATAGCTGCGATCTCTCACCTCGTTGCTGTTGCAAAATGTGCAACCAGTTTATTTCCCATTTAAGAGAGGCCCGGCCATGGTCTATTCAAAAGGAATAGACACGGATCCGGGGGAATTGTGAGGTCAAAAATCCTCTGGATCCAATGTCTAATTTCTTCCCATAAAGATGAGATTCGAGGGCAAGACCACAACATGTGTAACAGGTCAGCCGATTCTCCACACTGTTAATGACACAGTAGGGAGTATCCAGGGACAAACCTTGATAATGTTAGCGGGGTGAGGTACCATCTCATCAATACTGTATATGCATTTTTCTTCAAAGTTGTACAGATGGAACTCTTAGCTGTGGCCTCCAGTTTGGCCGACCAGTCTTCCTCTTCCAATTCCTCTTCCAGGTCTGCTTCCCATCGAACTCTGTATGCCAGTTTTTGTTGTTGTGTGCTCCCAGAACCGACCACTTCCCCATACATCTGCGATGTAAGTCCCTGTGTGTCTGTTTCTGTCAGACAGAGCTTTTCAAATGTAGTTAAGGGCGGATAGGGAGAATTTTTGTTAAAGTACGCTCTGATCTGGAGGTAGCGGAAAAATTCGGAATGTGGGATATTTTTTTCAGATCTGATTTGTTCAAATGATTTAATCTTATTTGGTATTCCCTCCAGATCTCTTAACCTAAGATATCTATATTTTTTCCAATGCCTTGTGGCGCTTTCTGCCAGTCCTGGCGCAAAGTCGGGGTTGCCCCACAACGGGGACATCAGTGAGTGTTTTGAGGTCAAGGCGTGTTTAAATTTAGTGGTCTCCCATACCGACAGCGAGTTAGCCACCGAGGAAAGCGGCCGGTCAGCCCATATAACGGCTGTTTTAGGTAGCCAAATTGTCTATCTCCAATGGGGAGCAAGCCATCTTTTCCAGATCCACCCTTCTTTTCAATGCTGGGTTGGTCTGCCATTGTGTGAGTTGACACAATTGCGCCGCTTTATAGTAAGATAACAGGCAAGGTACCGCTAGGCCACCCGTCCGGGTGTTTTTTTTTTCATAATTGTCTTGTTTACTCTCGGTTTCTCTCCTCCCCAGATAAACTTAGAGATGTCAGACTGAAGTGAGAGTATTTCCTTCAGTCTAAGTGGCACTGGTAGAGTCTGAAACAGATATAGGATACGGGGGAGTATATTCATCTTTACACTATGTATCCTACCTATCCAGGAGATCCTGTGGGGCATCCACTTTCTCAGGTCCTCTTTCAATGTTCTAATCAATTTGGGATAATTTGCCTTGTAAATGCCCTTGTAATCTTTAGTGATGGGGACTCCCAGATACTTAATATGTTTTGGTTGCCAATTGAAGTTGAAGTTCAGACTCAGTAGTTTTTCGGTTTCTTTTGGAAGGCTAATATTCAGGGCCTCGGATTTGGTTTGATTTATTTTGAATCCTGATATTCTATTGAATTTCTCTAACAGGTCAAATAGGTTCGGTAGAGAGGTAAGAGGTTTAGAGATCAACAGTAATATATCGTCAGCGTACAGGGCAACCTTATGGTATTGTGAATGTAAAGTAATCCCTGAGATATCCGGGTTGTTACGGATCTGCGCTGCCAGAGGCTCCATACACAGGGCGAATAAAAGGGGAGATAATGGGCCCCCCTGACGTGTGCCGCTTTTAATTTAGAATATATTTGATGGGAAGCCCTGATGGAGGACTGTAACAGGGGACTTATCCCTGTTCACAAATGTGCCTCTAATCCAGCAGTGTGGTGGTTAACTGCTGGTAGGCAATTAACTAACACCACCTGCCTGATTAGATGGCTTAGAAAAGCCTGTCTTTTGAGACAGGAAGTGAGACTCCTTAGCACACACCTGAGCTGAACTTTGGAGACAGAGCAGAGATTCCTTAGTCCACAATGGGGCTGAACCAAGGAAGGGCAGATGTCTTGAGCGACAAGCTGACCACAAGACAAAAGGGACCGGATTCTAAACTTGGAGCCTGACATTTTCTGTGCACACAAGGGTGCGGTTCCAAGAGAGCAGAGAAGCTTCCCCTACAGCAGCCCAGCTGCTTTTTTTCCATATAAGACTATTATCTATGTCTGCGTATTGATAAATGTCTCCATGATTTGGGGCTGGTAAAGAGCCTAGCTAACCAACCCAGTCAGAGAGGGCTGAGCTACATGTGTAGATAGTCTCCAAAGCAGAGATAGGTTTTCTTTGTTTGGCTCACTATTTCGCTTAAGTTGTTTTTTTGCTGTGTTTTAAGTGACAGGCACAATAAAGCCTTGTTATAATTTCACCTTACAACAGTCTCCATTGTGTACCTCTGCACATGTCCTCCTACAAGGACCCTAGCAGCGGAGCCAGAGTATAGCGACAATATCGCCCCACTCATCCGCTCCCCGAAGCCGAAGGCCCCAAGCGTCTGTTTTAAGTAAGGCCAGTCAATCCTGTCAAACGCTTTTTCTGCATCCAGACTCAACATCATAACTTGTAATTTCTTATTATTGGCTATTTCTATCAGATCAATGATTCGTCGGGTGTTGTCCGCAGCTTGTCTATATTTAATAAAGCCGACTTGATCTGGATGTATGAGTCTGGGCAGGATATGACTTAATCTATTGGCCAGTAATTTGGCGTAAATTTTAATATCAGTATTGATTTGGGAGATTGGCCGATAACTTTTGCAATCCTGCGGATCCTTACCAGGTTTATAAATTAGTGAGATAGACGCCTGGAGCATCCGCTCCGGAAATGGGGCTCCTGCTAATACAGCATTAAACATTCGGAGCAGCCATGGGGCCAGGTTCTTAATGAACTTCTTGTAATACTGCCCTGAGAAGCCATCTGGGCTTTTCAAAGGGGCCTTTGAAGGCTTGAGGTCGGTGATTACCTGGGAAAGCTCCTCCAATGTGAAATCAGCCTCTAATACCTCTCTATCCAGCTCACTCAGTCCTGTCAGGTTGGAGCCTGCCACAAAATCTTCCACAGCCCTTGTGGTTTTGGAGCTATGTGCCACTTTCTCCCCATTATATACATTTTCATAAAATGATTTAAATTCCTCGACTATGCTTTTTGGATTAGATGTGGAGGCGCCGTTCTTAAAGCGGATCGCCTGTATGTTATAGTTGGACTGTCGGGTGTGTAGTTTACGCGCTAGCATGGTATCTGGCCTTTTGCCTTTTCATAGAATTTCCTCCGCGACCAACTCAGGGATTTGTCGGCCTGCGAGACCATCAAGAGATTGAGCTCAATTTTGGTATTCTTTATCTCTGTTAAGACCAGTGGGTCCAGTTTCTGTTTATGCCTTGACGTAAGGGAATGTAATTTGGATTGGAGCGCTAAAATCTTGGTATTGCGCTCTCTCTTCCTGCGGGCTGCAATGCCAATTAGAATGCCCCTTATGCTTGCCTTATGGGCCTCCCAGAGAGTGAGATACGAACTCACCGAACCATAGTTAGTAGTGAAAAATTGATCAATCTCCTCGCCTATCGAGCCACATATGCCCGAGATTTTAAGAAGTGACTCATTAAGCTTCCAGTTTGCGCCAGGCCTATCAGAACGAATTTGATTGCACCTCAGCTCTATTGGCCCGGTCAGACCATGAAATTTCTGCTATAGGCATCGATGGGATGGGAGTAGAAGGTATAGTTTTTTTCAGTGGGGTGAAGTTCCCTCCAAATATCAGTTAGCTGATTTTTAAAAAATCCTGCCTTTAAGGTATCCAATACTTTCTTCCGACCATTTCTGGATATGCCAGTCCTGTCCATTTTTGGGTTTAAAGTTAGATTAAAGTCTCCTGCAAGTATAATATGGCCTTTGGCCACTTGATTTCGTTTCTGGAAAAATTCCCGGAAGAAGTCATGGCTTTGCTCACACGAAGCATAAATCGAGGCCAATGTTATTAGTTGTTCTTGTATAGTTCCAACCATGATCAAAAATCTGCCTTCACTATCCCTTTTGAGTGTTTCTAAAGTGAATGGGACTGGATTGTGGAAGAGAATGCCGACCCCTCTTTTTTTTCCGGCTGCTGACGCTAAGTAAAATTGTGAGAATTGTTTATTTAAGTATTTGGGTGAACTGCTGCGGCTGAAATGGGGTTCCTGGACTAGGAGAACATCGGCCTGTTTCCTTTCATAATCTGTGAATGCCGGGTTGTTAAACCCTTTTACATTATTAGATATAATATTTAAGGCCATTTACATGGTTCTATATAGGGACTGCTTAATATTCTGATACTGTGTGTATGTAGTCTATGCCATGGCTGTAGGGCGGTGTTTGTGTAGGCTCCTATATACACCAGCGGAGAGGACCAATATATCCCCCGTGTGGGGGAAACCCGTGTCCCAGGATGAGGAGTAGGTAGGGAGAGGGAAGGATGGGAAAGGGACAAAAAAGTGCAAAAAAAAAGTAAAAGGCAAAGAGCCGTGTCTGGGCAGATCCAGAGTCGGCTCTCCTGCCCTACATATCGGACAGCCACATGGCACCTGACTAGGGGGTGACTAAGTATTCTCGGGACTGTCCTTTGTAGGGCTAAATGGTTCCCATGGACTACCTCCATGGGACACCACCTGAGGCGCCGGCGAACAACCAGGTTTAGTTCGCAACAGCAGTGTTCCACGTAAGTGCAGTGCGATTGATTGTGACACAGTATATCTTTATTACAGCTTAACGAACTGGGTAAATTGTATAACTTAACTTAACGTTGGCTCTGCGGACGCGTCCCGGTGCCTGAAGATCCCCCGCCACCCGGAGATACGCTGCCCCTACTGTTAGTGCTTCTCGTCTTTTCTTCCACGGAGGGTTTAAATCCCCTCCCTCTGTGGCCCTTAGCGGAGCAGAGTGGTATTGGGGCTCACGTCCCGAGTAGGCAGATGCCTGGATGTACAGCATCTCGTCATGAGCATCTCCGAGCACCCCGCCAGCCGTCTGTTGTGATGACAAGTAACCATATAACGAAACAAAACATAAAACTATAACACTATTACATAATACTTTAACTTGAACAGTATGAATGAGCGTGAATGAGCGTATCATGATCCAGACCAAAATTGTAAAGCAGTACCCCTATCCCTCCCTCCCCCTTTTATCCCCCCTTTTATCCCCCTTTTATCCCTAAGTGTCTTTCTGGCCGTTCCAGGATGACTACCTAGCCTGCTATCTACCCCCTTTACTGCTCGCTTTGTGCCACCTGGGGCCTATTACTCAACCCCTGTTAGTTCACCGAGGCGCTATCTGACCTGAGCTGCTGGGTAGAAAGCCTGACCCTTCTAGGCCGTGATTTTATGTGTGTGGAGAATCCCATGTTGTCAATGTCTACCCCTCGTGTACGGGAACCTTATCAGGGAAACCCTAACCGTATATACCTCCTCACTCCTATGGGGGTCTGCCTGTATCTTGCCTATGATCTCCAGCACTCCCCTCATCTCTGTACGGGACGTGTGAGGTATATCTATATACTGTCGTTCCCCCTCTCCTTCCTGCGCTCTGTCATCGGGTCACTTCCTCTACAGATCTAGCCCTGTACACCTCTCCTTTATCCATGTAGTGCAGCCCCAGCATCTGTGGCTCCCGTAGCGCTCTGTCCTCCGGAACTACTCCGTGACCCAGAAGTCACGTGCACAAGCGGAAGAGCCTGATCGATGCAGCTCCTCTGATGCGTCACTGGGCTGTCTGGGGGTCTGTGGCGCCTCCTCCTCTCTCTTCGCGCCCTCAGCGCGGGTTCCCGCCACTGACATCCAGGAAGATCACTGGAGATGGCTGCCGTCATCTCGAGCTTGCAGTTCCCGAAGGTGACCACCAGGGGTGGGGGGGGGCATGTATTATCCTCTATGGCCGGCCATTTTAACATGGAGTGGGGAATGGGGTAATGTTCCTTTAACTGCTTAATTGGTTTTGCTCGATGATGAAAGGCTCGGATCTTCACGTGGTTTCAGCTGCCACGGCTCCGACTATGCTCCAGGACGTCTCCAGTGCTTGATCTGCCTCTGATTCCAGGTGAGGAGGTTGAGAGGGACCGGGGCTAGGGTTTTTTTGCAGGAGACCCAGCTTTTTAAGGAAGACGTCGCCATCTTCCGCTCTCCGCAGGGTATTCGCCACACTGTTCTTGACTACCAGGATGGCGAACGGGAACAGCCACCGATACCTTACGCCCTTGTCTTGCAGGATTTTCGTAACCGGCCCCAGATTTCTTCTTCTAGAGAGGGTAGCTGGGGACAGATCTTGGTAAATCTGGAGTTTGATTCCTTCAAACTCCATGGCTCTCGTCTCCCTGGCTATCCTGCAGATAGAGTCCTTAATTTTATCAATGTGAAAGCGGACAATAATATCACGCGGGGGGTCACCCGCCTGTGGTTTTGATCTCAAAGCTCTATGGCACCTATCAAGGTGTAAGTCCTGTGCCGTTCTGTCAGGTAGCAGGTGTTCCAGCCACTTCTGTACAAAGTCTTCTGGGTCATTAACGGCTTCTGGGACCCCCCGAATGCGCACATTATTTCGCCAATCGCGATTCTCTGCATCCTCTTGTTTGTCGGTGATATCTCTGATCTTGTCCTCTAGTTGGGCCAACTGTTTCATTTCCCCGCAGAATTCTCGGAGGTCCTTCCTGGTGACCAGCTCTTGGTGCCGGCCTGTCAGTCTCAGAGTCTCAAAAAATGGGGGGGAAAGGAGAACAACAAAATGAATGTGTCTCCTAAAAGAATTCACTATAATGCACTCCTACTTAATTTAAAATTTAACTTTTAATATATTTCCATAAAACATATGTTACCAAAAGCGTCGTGTATAATACATTAAAAATAAATTAAATTGGCATTAACTAGCGTCTGTGTTAGTGAATGTGTGTTAGAGTGGTCTCAAACAACAATTAGTAGTAGAGGCTTCTAGACACAGAACGCTGCTTGGTCAGGGTATAAACCCCTCTGGGGCACCTATGAGATCAGGTACACAATTATTATTAAATAAATAAATACACGTAGACACTCAGTGACTAAGATGTGTCGTAAGGCTCCAGCAGTCCTGCTTGGTTTGTAAACCACAGTGCACAGAAAGATGTTAGTTGTACATGTATTGCCAACCAATATATATTAAAGTGCTACTGATAGTATGGTGATGGAGGGTAGATGATTCATAGCTTAGTGAAGCAAATGTTCACAGCATATTAATCATTGAATCATTCTACAACACACTCCAAATGGTTAAATCATATAAAGAGCAGGAAGGCTTGCACACTGAGTGTTAGTAAAGTACCCAATTCAGATCTACATAGATAAAGCCAGGTAGACTACAAAACACTACATAAAAGCAGCTCCAAGTAGGAGACTGACAACATGGCGCGTCCAACGCGCGTTTCCCTCCAGCAAAGGAGCTTCCTCAGGGACAAATTTGCTTGGGGGAGGAAGAATGAACCCTTATATACCCAAACAATACCTTGATTACAGATTGAACAATTTACACCTGTTGCACATGCGCAGTTGGTCCGTTGTCAAACTACACCCTTCAAATTACACTCTGCATGAAAGAGTTATAAAAGGTACCACTAACCCTTACCTACTACAGTATGAACTGGCTATTATCAGTCATATACTCTTCAATACCCTGCCCATTTCTTAACATCTAGGGCATGTACAGATCGTTTGAACAAACTAAATTACACTTTTTGTTAATATGGCTAAATATTTCTAAGTGCCCACGCATGCGCGATAGGAATAACTTTTTATTCTGAAGAAATTTTGTAAGTCCCGACGCATGCGCGATATGAACAACATTTTTATTGTGCGAAATTTTCTAAGTCCCGACGCATGCGCACTGCGCGCAACTATAGACGGCGGTCAGCCAGAAATATCTGAGACCGAACGCATGCGCACCATGTCTGAACTATGGCAGTATTATTGCCTGAGTCCTTTGCACATGCGCATCTAAATGAGGAATTTCGAGAGTTTTCGCGCATGTGCAGTCATATGTATATCGGGCTAGAATTTATAAGTATCCGCGCATGCGCATAGCACTATTCTGATCTGGTCAATTTCACTCTAAGTGCCCACGCATGCGCAGTGGGTGTCATTCTGGTCCGCTGTATTTTCTGAGTCCGCGCGCATGCGCATTAGACTCCAATTTTGCCGATTTATGCCAGACTGATATGAGAGTCTTAAAAACACTCGTTTTTACACACTAATTCAGCACTTTTGTTGCTGTATGTGTGGTAACCTACACAGATGGTTTAATAAGCATTTTTGTAATTTGAAGGGTGTAGTTTGACAACGGACCAACTGCGCATGTGCAACAGGTGTAAATTGTTCAATCTGTAATCAAGGTATTGTTTGGGTATATAAGGGTTCATTCTTCCTCCCCCAAGCAAATTTGTCCCTGAGGAAGCTCCTTTGCTGGAGGGAAACGCGCGTTGGACGCGCCATGTTGTCAGTCTCCTACTTGGAGCTGCTTTTATGTAGTGTTTTGTAGTCTACCTGGCTTTATCTATGTAGATCTGAATTGGGTACTTTACTAACACTCAGTGTGCAAGCCTTCCTGCTCTTTATATGATTTAACCATTTGGAGTGTGTTGTAGAATGATTCAATGATTAATATGCTGTGAACATTTGCTTCACTAAGCTATGAATCATCTACCCTCCATCACCATACTATCAGTAGCACTTTAATATATATTGGTTGGCAATACATGTACAACTAACATCTTTCTGTGCACTGTGGTTTACAAACCAAGCAGGACTGCTGGAGCCTTACGACACATCTTAGTCACTGAGTGTCTACGTGTATTTATTTATTTAATAATAATTGTGTACCTGATCTCATAGGTGCCCCAGAGGGGTTTATACCCTGACCAAGCAGCGTTCTGTGTCTAGAAGCCTCTACTACTAATTGTTGTTTGAGACCACTCTAACACACATTCACTGACACAGACGCTAGTTAATGCCAATTTAATTTATTTTTAATGTATTATACACGACGCTTTTGGTAACATATGTTTTATGGAAATATATTAAAAGTTAAATTTTAAATTAAGTAGGAGTGCATTATAGTGAATTCTTTTAGGAGACACATTCATTTTGTTGTTCTCCTTTCCCCCCCATTTTTTGATTCACTTTTCAGTTCACAGTTTGCACCCACTTTTTTGGATTACCATTCATTCACCTATTATTTGCTTCTATTGGTGTGGTTTTGTGATCACTCCCTAACTCTAGTGCTTTTTCTGGACTATCCTCTTTGGGGTACTCTAATTAACCCCTTCTAGGTAGTGGATCCAATTCACACACATATCATGGCTGGTTACCTCACTAGTGGCATGGATATATCTGGCTGGCAAGATGAGGCCAGAAATGTCTTCACTAAAACCGCACATGAAACACCTGGTGCAGGACAAGATATTGGTAATTATTTTCGCAATATCTCACAACTGTTACGCACACAGTCAAAAGTTTGGTGGGAGATCACAAGTTTGCAAAGCTACCTTGACTCCAATATGATTCCACGTGGCCTTAGACTTCGATTATGCCCTGCTTATTACATCACGTCCCAGGACTTTATTAAAAAATGGGAAGATGCTCTATCCAGATGTTCCTTTGCGCTTATGGATCTCCTTATTGATCATGAAAAGGCAAGGTTAGATGAGACCAATAAAGAACTTGACATTAATCTCAAAGACTTAAGCAAATACAATCAGCTTAAAGAATTTGAAGATATGGAGAAAAAATTGGAAATAAATATGTCCAAATTCAGACAGGAACTGAAGGATAGAAAACACACGAAATATATACGTGACACTAATGATTATGAGCAGGGTACTGTTTATCGATATCCCACTAGGTCTAGGCGTAGAGGCAATTACTCTGATTATTCCTCATCAGAGACAGATGCCTCAGACAGTGAACAAACTAGCTCTAGACCTAAAGGCCAAAGTAAAGGCAGAGGGATTAAGGTCACTAAAGACACGCAGGTTGGTTTTTTAGCACAGGCCCTCCAAAACGTAAAACCAGGAGAGGAAAAAAGAAGCTTGAGAACAACCACCAAAAAAAGCTAAAATCTAATCAACCACTGACTGAGGACTCTGCAGATGATGATGCCTTGCAAATCTTCAATCTTTCTCGTCACTCCTTCAGTGAGGTTCAACTGAATTTATTAAAGAAAGGCTTATCCTTTTCACCCACGTCAGACTTCAATCTATTTGAGTGGGTTAAGGATTTAAACCTATTTGGAAGACGGCTGCTGCTGCATAAATTTTACGCTAAGCGTGCAGCCGCTAATCCAAACATACTCACTGACGGTCTGAATGTACAAGAAAGACAAGATGTTATAGATCTCTGCCAACTTTTTGATCAGAATATCTCACCTGATAATGACATTACAGGTCCATTTACACACCTGAAACCTAGGAGTCATTTTACCCCGCCAATTACCACCTGTCCAGCTGTCGAATTGTTTGTTGCCTGTGTAACCAGGGACCTGGAAGCAGAGCCAAAACATTACAAGTCTGCCAATAATCTTACATGTGACGAAAAAATCGGCCTAAAAGAACTGATGTCAGATAAAGCCTACACAATTAAGCCATCTGATAAAGGTGGCAATATCGTAATTCAAGACACTGAAGCCTATGTAAGTGAAAACATGAGGCTTCTCAGCGATAAAGACTGCTATGAGACCCTTGACCATAGCCCGACATCAGTATATAAAGCAGAACTGTTAGACATTTTACAGCATGCTCTTGACACCGATATGATAAGCCGAAGTGAGTTTGACTTTATGTACCCCAGGTCACCCACAGTGGCGACATTCTATACCTTACCCAAGGTACATAAAAGGTTACGGTCCCCTCCAGGTCGCCCAATAGTCTCGGGCAATAACTGTCTGTCCGAGGGCAGCAGCATTTACTTAGACAAGGTTCTAAGGGATTTCGTCATTAGTCTCCCATCGTATGTCCAGGATACGAAAGATACACTCAAGAGACTAGATGGGATCCATGTTACATCAGAGACCATTCTTGTGAGTCTAGATGTAGAATCACTATACACTTCCATCGTTCACAAGAATGGTCTCAATGCTGCCCAATACTTTCTGTCTACCAGGGACCGTAGATTCAACAGACACAACTCTTTCGTTCTTGATCTATTAAATTATGTTCTAACACATAATTATTTTATTTTTGATGGGCTTTATTACCACCAGACCCAGGGTACCGCCATGGGTACTGCCTGTGCCCCGACGTATGCCAACTTATACCTGGGCTGGTGGGAGTGTATCCACGTCTTCAGTGAGGATCTCTCTATGTATACTGACCACATCTCTATGTGGATCAGGTACATAGATGACATTCTGCTCCTATGGGAAGGTTCCACTCAATTACTCCATGAGTTTGTGGAGAAATTAAATACTAACACTCTGAATTTGAGGCTCACGACAGTGCTAAGTACCACCTCAATAACATTCTTAGATTTGAATATATACATTGATGGTGAACGCAACATCCAGACAAAGGTCTATAGGAAAAGCACTGCGACTAACAGTCTGCTACTAGTTCAGAGCCAGCATCCTAGAAGCCTCATAAGTGGCATCCCCATTGGTCAGTATCTCCGCCTTCGGAGAAACTGTTCTACGACCGAAGAATTTGTAACACAATCTAAAGAACTTCGGTCTAGATTCCTCAACCGTGGCTATCACATTAAAACATTGAATAAAGCTTACCACCGGGCATTGCATAGTGATAGGGCCTCCCTCTTGTCCAGAAATAAGACAAAATCCAAGGATTGTACAATCAGAGTCATTGGCACCTTTAACAAACGTTGGTGGGCCATTAAAAAGATATTCACCAGACATTGGCATCTCTTACAGGCCGATGATGATTTGGCACAGGTTATAGGCCCCAGACCCATGATTACCAGCAGGCGGTCCAAAAACCTACGGGACTCATTAGTGAACAGTCACTTTCAACGCCCAAGAACTACAACCTGGCTGAGCCCTGTTAATGGCATGTACCGCTGTCCAGGGTGCAAAGCATGTAGGCACATAGATGTGGGCAAAGTATTCGCCAACTGTGACAATACATCAAATTTCTCTGTGGACAGCTTCATCAATTGTCGGACTCCAAACGTTATCTATCTTATCACATGTGTATGTGGTAAGAGATACGTTGGAAAAACAACTAGACAACTACGCAGACGTGTCTTGGAACATATCAATTCCATTAAACATTCTGCCGAAACATCTGTTGCTAGACATGTGACACAGTATCACAATGGCGATACCAATGCCATCAAATTCATGGGCATTTACCAGCTTAAATGCCCCATGAGAGGGGGTAATATTGACCAATCCCTGCTTCGGATTGAAGCAGAATGGATTTTTAAATTAAAAACAAGGAGCCCTAATGGACTCAATGAGGGGTTTACATTTACACCCTTCATTTGATCACCTGGGTTCCGTTGCTTAGACTCTATTTTCTAACCCGTGGTTTCTTGGTGTTTAAATGGCTTATTCATGTGTGATAGATACTCTTAGATATGTGCAGCCAGATTATTTTCCATGTTCACTGGGTTGCTTTCCGGCATTTGATATTGAAGGATATTTACTTACTTACTCCAATTATTGACTATATTACCGAAGTCCGTTATGTATGACATACGTGTATAGCATGATAATTATATAATGAGAACTCTATGCAAACTTTCCATATGCATACACACAATTTGTTTGTTTTTTATTCTCTTCATTTATCTTACCACTACCTTCAAGCCTGACACATTGTGCAGTATATTACTATGGGGGAGTATATATAACCAAATTTTTGCAATTACACTCTGCATGAAAGAGTTATAAAAGGTACCACTAACCCTTACCTACTACAGTATGAACTGGCTATTATCAGTCATATACTCTTCAATACCCTGCCCATTTCTTAACATCTAGGGCATGTACAGATCGTTTGAACAAACTAAATTACACTTTTTGTTAATATGGCTAAATATTTCTAAGTGCCCACGCATGCGCGATATGAATAACTTTTTATTCTGAAGAAATTTTCTAAGTCCCGACGCATGCGCGATATGAACAACATTTTTATTGTGCGAAATTTTCTAAGTCCCGACGCATGCGCACTGCGCGCAACTATAGACGGCGGTCAGCCAGAAATATCTGAGACCGAACGCATGCGCACCATGTCTGAACTATGGCAGTATTATTGCCTGAGTCCTTTGCACATGCGCATCTAAATGAGGAATTTCGAGAGTTTTCGCGCATGTGCAGTCATATGTATATCGGGCTAGAATTTATAAGTATCCGCGCATGCGCATAGCACTATTCTGATCTGGTCAATTTCACTCTAAGTGCCCACGCATGCGCAGTGGGTGTCATTCTGGTCCGCTGTATTTTCTGAGTCCGCGCGCATGCGCATTAGACTCCAATTTTGCCGATTTATGCCAGACTGATATGAGAGTCTTAAAAACACTCGTTTTTACACACTAATTCAGCACTTTTGTTGCTGTATGTGTGGTAACCTACACAGATGGTTTAATAAGCATTTTTGTAATTTGAAGGGTGTAGTTTGACAACGGACCAACTGCGCATGTGCAACAGGTGTAAATTGTTCAATCTGTAATCAAGGTATTGTTTGGGTATATAAGGGTTCATTCTTCCTCCCCCAAGCAAATTTGTCCCTGAGGAAGCTCCTTTGCTGGAGGGAAACGCGCGTTGGACGCGCCATGTTGTCAGTCTCCTACTTGGAGCTGCTTTTATGTAGTGTTTTGTAGTCTACCTGGCTTTATCTATGTAGATCTGAATTGGGTACTTTACTAACACTCAGTGTGCAAGCCTTCCTGCTCTTTATATGATTTAACCATTTGGAGTGTGTTGTAGAATGATTCAATGATTAATATGCTGTGAACATTTGCTTCACTAAGCTATGAATCATCTACCCTCCATCACCATACTATCAGTAGCACTTTAATATATATTGGTTGGCAATACATGTACAACTAACATCTTTCTGTGCACTGTGGTTTACAAACCAAGCAGGACTGCTGGAGCCTTACGACACATCTTAGTCACTGAGTGTCTACGTGTATTTATTTATTTAATAATAATTGTGTACCTGATCTCATAGGTGCCCCAGAGGGGTTTATACCCTGACCAAGCAGCGTTCTGTGTCTAGAAGCCTCTACTACTAATTGTTGTTTGAGACCACTCTAACACACATTCACTGACACAGACGCTAGTTAATGCCAATTTAATTTATTTTTAATGTATTATACACGACGCTTTTGGTAACATATGTTTTATGGAAATATATTAAAAGTTAAATTTTAAATTAAGTAGGAGTGCATTATAGTGAATTCTTTTAGGAGACACATTCATTTTGTTGTTCTCCTTTCCCCCCCATTTTTTGATTCACTTTTCAGTTCACAGTTTGCACCCACTTTTTTGGATTACCATTCATTCACCTATTATTTGCTTCTATTGGTGTGGTTTTGTGATCACTCCCTAACTCTAGTGCTTTTTCTAGTCTCAGAGTCTGACTGCATCGCTAGCACAGGTAATTCGGAGCCGCTCACTGCTGCTGAGGGTTTTTTGTTAAAATAAGTTGTGACCGAGGGGTCTTTCTGCTTCAATTTAGCCTTGGTCGGCATCTCTGGGTGTTCCGATCGATATGTATGTCAATATGCTGATTGTGGGGTCACTTGATGTGCCACTTTTAATCGATAATTGAACCGGTGTGAGAGGAGCTAGTAACCTAGACTTCCATGCACTCTGGCTTCGCGCATGCGCCCCTGATTGGGAAATTCTATGGTGAGTAATGTTATCGTATTTTATTCTCTTTTTTTTTCTTTTGAAAATATCAATATCAGTGCGATTCAAAAGTCAAGCGATTCTCCTGTAAGCAATATCATTGGTTGAGCGGCTTCTACAGTAGATACTGCACAATTGGTGAAAAGCTAGGCGCATGCGCATAGGAAACTTCTTGAAACGCATATGCGTGTCATCACATCGACGGTAGGAGCATGCGAATGTGAACAGGAGACGCCCCCTGAGAAAATTATTGGTGGGACTGACTGTGGGAACTTCTTTAGGGGGCTGACCATTACAGTAAAACTTTTACTTTTGTTTTTCCTCAGAAAAGAAAACTTTGTCATCTCATGCGGAAAACGGCAAATGGAGGGATTTCGATGGATAATATCGCTTTGTGTAACAATGCCTGCACATTGCTGAATCGGATTTTAAAAAACCACGTACCGAGTCTACAGTTTAGTGGCCGTTGTTATTGATTAGGATAGAATACCTGAAACAGTATGCTGATGTTTTCAGACCGTATAAAATACTTTTTTATATATACTGTATAATAAACCCGAGAAAATAAAAAGTGTGAATTTATTCTACATGTATTCCAGTACATATGTGTATTTTTTACCCGTACAGCATGTATTGTTTTAATACTCTTGTGATGTACAGTGCTGAGCATGCCTACATTATACAGTACAGTATGCCTGGACAGTACTGTACATTCTAGAAACACTGTATTTTGTTACAGTATAAAAGTAGACAATGGAACAATTTAAAACAAATCAACAGTTTCTTTTATTGGTGGAGTAAGTACAAAAACATTTATTTACAAATACTGTACAATGTAAAAACATTTTAAGTGTACAGCAATTCAAAACATCAAAAGGTGTATGGTTTACTGCTAGTGAAACATTTATGTACAGAAAGTCAAAACATTTACAGTCAGTCAGTATGGTTTACAGTCACATTGTGTTATTAAAAGAAATTCTTTATTCATGAAATGTAAAAATCGCAACATCTCCTTTATTAAAGTACAGAAAGGCAAAACATTTACAGTAGGATGGTGTACAGAACAGCCAGTCAGGCCTGTGCAACTCCAGTCCTCAAGGGCTGCAAACAGGCCCGTTTTCAGGAAAACCTTGAAAACCATACCTGTTTGCGGCCCTCATGGACTGGAATTGTGCGTGTCCTGTGTGTACAGTAAGTAAAAACATTTCTTTATTAATACAAGTTAAAATACGCAACATCTCCTTTATTAAAGTACAGAAAGTCAAAACATGTACAGTACAGCACAACAGTATGGTGTTATTAAAAAAAATTCTTTATTCGTGAAATTTAAAAATCGCAACATCCTTTATTAAAGGGCAGAAAGTCAAAACATTTACAAAAACATTTACAAAAAATAAACAACAGTTGAACAGTCACGCAAATGCGATACCCACCAGATTGTCCTTCCAGAGCCGATGCCTTGTATGGTGTAAAATGCCATTAATGGCGTCTCGAACGCTTTTCATTAAAGGATCTGTAATTGAAAAATAGCGCCGCAATTCCTCCACAATAGTCTTTCTTAAATTTTCAGAAAGCGCCTTTTTTTCCCCGATTTCCTTCCCCGATTTCCTTCATAGTTCACTGTGTAGGCCCACCCGCAGTACACCAAGTAGGACACGTGGGGCTTAAAAATTAACATGGCATACTTGTGGGGTAAACCAGCACTCATCACCCTATACTTCTCCCTGAGTGCCCGTGGCAGCTCGCGCAGGATGATATCGGGCAACGTATCGATGCAAGCGTATGTCGGTTGGGTTCTGGGAGTGGGTGTGCTGTGAGCGGGTGTGCTTGTGGCGGAGGGCGAGATAGGTTGTCTGGGAGGAAGCTTTCCTCCTGTCTGTCACTGTGTTGTCTCCTGGCATGGTCTTGACGGGGATGTCATGTTATCCTCCTCAACGGCATACACGTACACACAATCTACTGGATGAGGGGGCGCGCTTGGTGATGGAAGGTGGACGAGGGTCCCATTCATCACATCCATGCCACCCTCCTGCTCCGGCGTCGGGGATACAGGAGCATGAACACCGAGCAAATGATGTATCCCCGCTATGTCAGTCTCTATCTTCTGCATCCGTTGATCCATATTTAGCCTGGTCTCTAGAAGCAGATCTATCTTTGCCAGCACAATAGAGTTCCCGGGGATATCCATACTTAACCCATTCAGCATGCGGTCTAAAGAGCTGGTTCTTGTTCATGGCGTGCTGTGGACATCTGGGTGGATGGGTGCTACGGAGGATGAGATGGGGGTTTCATGGAGAGAAGCGGCAGCGTTGTCGAAGAGGGATGGAGAAAGTGACCTGTGGATTTCCGGGCGAGAAGCGGCAGAGTCGTCTAAGCGTAATGGAGAAAGTGACCCGTGGATTTCAGGGGCACCAGCGGCAGCGTCGTCGAAGAGCAGTGGCGAAGTTGGGCTGTGGGTTTCCGGGAGAGCGGCGGCAGCGCCGTGGACGAGTAGTGGAGAAGATGGGCTGTAGATTTTCTTGAGAGCGGCGGCAGAGTCGTCGAAGCATAAACAAGGAAGTGGCCTGCGGGTTCGATGGGTTGGCTGCTATTGGTTTTGCGTTGTGTGTACATCACCGAATTTCTTCTTGACATAATAAGGCTTACGTGTTTTAAAACCCTTAGCCTTTGGGGTCAGTATATCTATTATTGTTTATATTGCTGCATATTAATAGAACAATATATTGTGTAGATCTCTCTAATTTTATAGTTATTTCGGTATATTTATATAACAACAGTATATATTGTTTATATTGCTGCATATTAATAGAACAATATATTGTGTAGATCTCTCTAATTTTATAGTTATTTCGGTATAATTATATAACAACAGTATATATATTGTTTATATTGCTGCATATTAATAGAACAATATATTGTGTAGATCTCTCTAATTTTATAGTTATTTCGGTATATTTATTGTATACTATTTTTACTGCAAATGATGTGCTTGTGCTTGTGGCCTACTGCACTGTAACTTACCGGATTGTTGTTTTTCTGTACATTGTAGGGAGACAACTCTTGTGGTCGACAAAATAAGTGAAGAGAATGATGAGAAGAGTGCATTAAGAGTCAAATACACTCTGCAGCAAAATCACAATCTCACTGTATCTGAGACCAGCAGAAAGAAGATGAGACGCAGAATTGGATGGAAATATGGACGTGTGAGGTTAGTACTGGACAGTACAGGAGGTAAAAGTGTGGTTTAAGAAACTGTACTGTACCTCTAAAATTATTTCTTCCTTGTGATTTCAGAGCGTACCCTATGATAAGGGACATTAACAAAATCAAGAGAGTGGTCCAGGCCCAGGCATGGATCGACAGTGGAGAAACTTTCCAGGATTGCATCTTCACTGACGAGTCTACTGTTTCGCAGGAGAGATTTGCCACCTTTGCATTCCACAAAAAAGGTCACATATCTATGAAGCCGCGTCCAAAACACCCAGTGAAGATGCATGTGTGGGGTGCCATCTCTAGGCATGGACCAGGATGCATCGTCATCTTTGAAGGTACAGCAAAATATATGTCACACGCTTTTGCCTTACGCACTGTACTGTACTAGTGTGCAGTTTCTTGAGCACTTTTCTTGTTATAGGAATCATGAATAAAGCTTTCTTCCAAGAGAAAATTGTGCCTGAGATTGTGGAATACATCACATGTGAGTTCCCGGATGGTCACCGTTTCTACCAGGACAACGATCCGAAGCACACCGCGTCAGCAGCGCATATCCTTGAGTGCGGTATCAACTGGGTGAAGACCCCAGCGGAGTAAGTGCGGTAACCGTATCTCATTTTTCCCCACTGTTTTTACTGTGTACTGTATCTCTTAAACTAATTGTCCTTTTTTTCCCCCTCCAATGACAGATCGCCAGACTTCAATCCTATCGAAATGGTCTGGCATCAGCTGAAGGACCATATCCGAAAAGTCGTGAAACCCTCCAAAAAGCATGAGTTGGCGCGAGGCATACTGAGTTTTTGGAACGATGTACTCACCGTGGAACGATGCAATAAATATATTGACCATATTGCGACTGTGTTGCTCATTGTGATCGCGGGTAATGGGCAAGCATCAGGAAGGTAGTATGGTATACTGAAGTATTGTACTGTAGTATTGTAAGTACAGTATGATACAGGTAAGTATGGCACAGATTTTTTCTTTCCTAGTAGTCAGAGTATACAGTAGTTCCAGTATAGACTAGTTTGACAGTACTAACTGCATACTGTTGCCCAATATGGAGTAGCTATATAGTACACAATGCCATAATACAGTATGCACCGAATTGCTCAATTTTTTTCTTTCCAGAGAGAGCAGCATCAGCCATCTGGTTACAAAGTATTTAACAGTAGTCACAGTATACAGTAGTTCCAGTATAGACTAGTTTGACAGTACTACACAGCACATAATGCCATAATACAGTATGCACATAACTGCACTAATTTTTTGTTTTCTTGTCTTTTCAGAAAAAAAGGATGGACTGGGGGAGAGGGGGGGTTATCGTGTAAAGTCTGTGAACTGTTTGTACAGTTAAGTGTACAATATCTAAACTGCAGTCATGATGTACACAAAACCTCTCCTCTCTCAATTAACTACTGTACTGTACACAGAATGAGGAAGAAGATAAAGACGAAAAAATATATATTATTATATATATATATTATTATATATTATATATTATTAATTATTATTATTATCAATGTGAATTATTCATGATTATCCACCGGCCCTCAATTTCCATCTGACAGAAGAACTTAATAAAAACTGCATTTTGTATTATTCATGATTATTTTTATATTTGTTTTTTTTGTTCCTGATAAAATAAAATAAATATTTATTTACATTCATGATAATCATAATCATTGACAACAACCCCCCCCCCCCCCACACCTACACCAAAGAAAAAGAAAGAATGACAAAAAGTGGTAATTTACTGCATCAACAACATGAATCAGATAATGGTTTTTTTAACTCTCAATTCTCACAGTGCTATGCAAATCAGATTTACATATCAAATTCGAGAAGGGATTTTCCCAAGCGTTACCGTAAACAAAGCCTCAAAGGGTTGTCGGGGGGTGGGTGAGTCATGCGCAGTAATCAGCTAGCTTCTATCCCAAAGAGGATTACACACAGGTGCATAGAGAGGTGATGCTCGGCTAGGGACTGATTAAAAACACAATGGCAAGCTTCAGAAACTGAATGACTCTGTAGATAAGATTTTCAAATCCTTGAGCGAGCATTGTGTGTGCGTGGGGGAGGGGGGTACAGGGTACAGCTGCATGAAGGTAGAACAAAGAAACAAAGGCGCACTGCCAGGGAGTCAGGTGGTGCAAAAATCGAATCCATTTATTTCAGAACATCTCTGATAAAAAACATAGCCCCAGGGGGGCAACAAACAACCTCCTACGTGTTTCGGATGGGTAGGTCCTTTATCAAGGAGTGTGGAAAATATTATGAACAGGGCATCCTATATACCCCCATTAAACGAGGCTAAATCAATTCACCTGATAAAAATTACCTCAGAAAACCCCATTGCGCATGCGAGTGACGTCACATAGGGCGCCACCGTCGCAACTGAAAGCATCCCTATCTTGGCACGCCCCCCCGCACACTCAGTTGCCATGCGCATGCGCACCCACGAGAGGAGTACCTGATCGAGCAGTTCTAATCCCCGGCTGAACAGCAATACTAAAAACTCCGCCCCAACCCTACCGCGCATGCGCGTGACGTCACGCGAGGCGTCACCATCACAAGAGGGCAACAGCCGATGGGCACCCCCCCTGCTCGCCACACTCATGTGCACGCAGGGGAAGTGCATAGAATGGATAGCTGTATATACATAAGGCAACTGGGTACTACTCTGTCTCCCAAGGTCCGCCCCTCATGACCTCCCATAGGAAAAGACGCGCCGCCACTAGACCAATCAATGATTGGGAAGTGCAACTGCTACTCCCCCCGACTAGACGTCGCTCCTGACGGCCCTGGAAGACCTTAAAAAAAGCAATTAAAAATGTTTTTAAACAACACATATCAACACCTTGCGATGAAACATAATGCCCATAGTTGCAAATACTGGGCTATAAAATGACAAAAAACTATATCCTATCTAGACAGGTAACCCCTCTCCACAAAATATCATTCCACAATGAAAATATGTAAAACAACATTAAATGATTCTCTAGACAATACTCAGCTAAAAATAAGAACAGATACATAAATTCTAACCAGAGTACAGTGATATCCATATAAAGCCAATAGACACTATCATAAAATTAATGAAAAAATGACTATGGACATCCTATTGCTCTAGTAAGTATGCATCCTCCCTGGAGTATGCAATACTGAACCTACAATGTTAATAAAAATAACAATAATAATACATACATAATTTATGCTTCAATATAATCAATGAATATAATTTCTATCCTCCATTACAAGTGTATGACTCCCTGGCAGTGCGCCTTTGTTTCTTTGTTCTACCTACATTTGGATTTCTTCCATGGCTGGCACGCCACAGTGGACCCCTACAGACAGCATAAGTGGGTAAGGACTATTTTCTCTATGTTTGACCATTATAGTTGAGTACTCTAACCTGGACTGCCTTTATTATTATTTTGAGGACATTATTATTGGTCATCACTAGAGTCTAGGCGCAAAGTTCACCTTTCCTGTCTCACCCTCAAATACTTTCTGGGCAAGCTACCCAGCTACCTGAACAAGCTCCTCACCCCTACCACATGCAGTACCTATCACCTGAGATCAGACTCCAAAAGACTATTCATGGTCCCAAGACTCAACAAAGTATCCGGACGTTCCTCCTTCTCCTTCCGTGCACCCCAAAACTGGAACAACCTACCAGAGACTCTCATATCCACCACCAGCTTAAGTTCTTTCAAATCTAAGGCTGTCTCACACTTTAATCTGGTCTGTAACTGTTTCATAAGCTCATAATATATATTTTCTTTAACTGTGCATGCAATGTCTTGTATATAAATGTATACCTTGTTCATTTATGTAACTGTATTTGTAACCATGTATTATTTGTTTTACTCTGTGCCCAGGACATACTTGAAAACGAGAGGTAACTCTCAATGTATTACTTCCTGGTAAAATATTTTATAAATAAATAAATAAATAAATAAATTATCCTACATGCTGTTATGGGTGACTCACAGGCCAATTCATTATATACCCACACTGCTATTTTGGGGTCCATGAAGATTGTTCAATGTTGATCTAGTTGTCATAAGATTGGAGCACCCCATGACCCCCTCTTTTTTGCTGGATACAGCTGCATGAAGGATTACATTAGCTGTACTGCAGTTCAAAGAAATGGCATATTTTCAAAAGGCAGGTCATCATAATAATTTGATCCGTACACCCCCAAATACAGTACTGTACATAAAAAACCCACAAATCAACCATGTGCAGTAAAACGCAAAGCGTCGCAGTCAAAAGCTACAGCACAGATTGAATATCGTAATATCAAGATGGTTTATGCAGGCTTGTGGAGAAAATAAAAATAAAAAATGAGGAGAAAAAAATATATATATATTTATTTATTTTGGTCACTCACTCTTGAACTTCGCATTGACAACAACCCCCCCCCCCCACACCTACACCAAAGAAAAAGAAAGAATGACAAAAAGGGGTAATTTACTGCATCAACAACATAAATCAGATAATGTTTTTTTTTAACTCTCAATTCTCACAGTGCTGTGCAAATCAGATTTACATATCAAATTCGAGAAGGGATTTTCCAAAGCGTTACCGTAAACAAAGCCTCAAAGGGTTGGGGGGGGATGGGTGTGTCATGCGCAGTAATCAGCTAGCTCCCATCCCAAAGAGGATTACACGCAGGCACATAGAGAGGTGATGCTCGGCTAGGGACGGATTAAAAACACAATGGCAAGCTTCAGAAATTGAACGACTCTGTAGAGGTGTCTGTCGATAAGAGTTTCAAATCCTTGAGCGAGCCTTGTGTGTGCGTGGGGGAGGGGGTACAGGTTACAGCTGCATGAAGGATTAGTTGTACTGCAGTTCAAAGAAATTACATAATTTCAAAAGGCAGGTCATCATAATAATTTGATCCCAACACCCCCAAATACAGTACATAAAAAGCACACAAATCAACCATGTGCAGTCAAACGCACAGGGTCGCAGTCAAAAGCCACAGCACAGATTGAATATCGTAATATCAAGTTGGTCTAGGCAGGTTTGTGGAGAAAATAAAAATAAAAAATGAGGAGAAAAAAAAATCTTTTTTTTTGGTCACTCACTCTTGAACTTTGCAAGCTAGCAGTGGTGATTTTACAGACGCATGCGCAGTAATCATCAGCTATGTACTGTAGCTCCCATTAAAGAAGATTACACGCAGGCGCAGAGAGGTGACGCTCGGCTAGGGACGGATTAAAAACACAATGGCAAGCTTCAGAAACTGAATGACTGTAGATAAGAGTTTCAAATCCTTGAGCGAGCCTTGTGTGTGTGCGTGGGGGAGGGGGTACAGGGTACAGCTGCATGAAGGATTACATTAGCTGTACTGCAGTTCAAAGAAATGGCATATTTTCAAAAGGCAGGTCACCATAATAATTTGATCCCTACACCCCTAAATACAGTACTGTACATAAAAAGCACACAAATCAACCATGTGCAGTCAAACCCACAGCGTCGCAGTCAAAAGCTACAGCACAGATTGAATATCGTAATTTCAAGATGGTTTATGCAGGCTTGTGGAGAATATAAAAATAAAAATGAGAAGGAAAAAAAAATATATATATATTTTTTTGGTCACTCACTCTTGAACTTCGCAAGCAAGCAGTGGTGAATTTACAGGCGCATGCGCAGTAATCATCAGCTATCAAGCAGGAATGTGATTGAAACCAGAAAGACACACATTCAAAGGAATGGTGTGGGAGAAGTGTACTGCACTGTAGAGAAGATAAGAAGTTGAAATACCCTGCAGTGCAGTAAATTATCCTGTGTGTGTGCGGGGGCGAGTGAGGGGAGAGCGCTGTATATGCCAAAATGTGATACTGTTACAGTACTGTACACGCCTATGCGTTTCAACAATTTTCAAATGAGACATAGAGCACTGCAAATGCATGTATAAATATGCAAATTTACAATTACTGCGCGCGCACACGCAGACTGTGTACTGACGTAGGTTGAACTGCTAAAGTATTAGACTTCGAAGACAACAGCTCGCGAACGCCCCCCTGAGTTTTTAGACGGTATTACAGTATTGCAGAGAGCGCTAATTAAATGCTAATATTACGAGCGCTAAAATACCGCAATACACTCCGGACAAAAAAAAACATACTGCAACGGCCCACGGTTATCAGAATTGCGCCGCTGCGGCCGCACGAGGCTAAAGGCGGCCGCCACTGTATTATGGACCCAGGCTCATATGTGGCATGTGAGTAAGTCCATGTAGCTTAACTCGTCCCCTTTTAAAGCACACAAAGTCCATCTATATTCTTCAACTTTATTAAGGGAGTTATAACAGTTATAAGTGGAGTATATAAGTTCTTGTATGTGGATTGTAATAGCAGATGTCCCTTGTGAGGAGAATTGCTTGATGAGAGGAAGGTGTCCTGCTATGTGGAAGTGCCTCTCTGAAGAGAAGGTTAAAAGGATTTCCTTTCTGAGGGAGCAGCCAAGGTGTGTCTACTCACTTTGGCTGCGTGTTGAAAAGAGGGAGCACACTTTCCTGTCAGACAGGAACACACTAAGGGGCATAACAATATGCAGATAAAGCATGGGGAGAGGACTAAAACATACTCATATATGAGCATTGGGAGGTTGCCAGGGCAACTGACTAGAGGCTGTGTAAAGGGGATTACTTGTAACAACTATGTTGCCATATACACAGCTCTGGCTTCTTCAGAGCTTGGAAAAAACATGTAACTTCCTTGGGGAGAGCTGACAGTGTGAGAGCCGAGAAATTATGCAATCCTGTTCCAGGATAATATTGATAACAATATCTACCACATGGTGGCACTGTTGCATTATATATCCAGTGTATGTAGTCAGCTGGGCTTTAATATGTCAAAATATTGTTTTTTAAAGCAAAGAATCACCTATGGGACTAAGTATGTTTTCACTTTTTAGGAAAAAGAACAAAAAGTCTATTATTTCTATTACTATTGGGGAAAAAGTACAAGGGTGTATGACATCCTAGGAATACAACAACGTTTGCCAGAAAAATGTGTATTTGTTCTAAATCATACAGATTTATGGGTAAATAAGTGGTTGGGATGTAAAAATGATTTATGTACAACTAATTCTTTAATACCCATACTAGGAAATGAAAGAGTTTTACTTCCTATGACAGTGCTAGGAATACCCATTAGCAATACTCATTTGTTATTTTATAATCTCCAATGTCCTGATTTTTTTTTTTACACCATTCTTGCAAGATTTGAACATGTACATTTTATTGCTTATCTATATTTGAATTCTAAATTAATTTGTTTACCACACCAGGCCAAGATTATTTATCACTCATGCTTTCATAATCACACTTCATTTGTGGTCGTATTGAGAATAATGAAATAGTGAAAGAATAATTACCTGTGTGTAAACTTTCCCAATGTTTTATTAAAATATATTATTGTATTAGAGGAAATCCAATAGGAATATATTTACATGAGATCCAGGTCAATATGTCACAAATTCTCTCGCGAGATGTATATATACTTCTATTACAATTAAATATATCTAAATAAATGAGTTTCCTTGGGAGAAATGGATGGAAGAAATTAAGAAAGAAGGTTAATTTCCAGTTTTACAAAAACAATTAAAAGAAGGAGAAATTGTTTCTCAATAGGAAAAAGGGTAAATTTAAAAAGATAGAACATGAATGGTTAGTAATGACAGGTTCAGCTTGGGGGGAAAAGTTTAAAAAAATCTGTAACAATGTGTCAGTATTGGGTAATTTTTTTTCCATTCATCCTTTTATCATTGTACTTTGTGAGGCTTTATTATGTATTGTTTTTCAACTATTTTTAATATGTACTATGAAAAGAATGTATACACCGATAAAAGTAGAAAGAAATGACCCAAAAAGAGGAAACATTTAAAAAAGTGTATAACAGGGCATCAGATTTCTTCAGTGAGAATTCTTTGCTTTAGAATGATATCTTGGCATTTAGTTTTTATAATTTTTTTGGAATGTGATGCGAATGGTGCATGAGTATTCCTGTAGGCTGTGTTAGGAACTCCCCAGAGCAATCTGTATGACCTGTTTAAGGTTTCCTTGGTTACCTATAGCCAGGGGTCGACAAATGCACTCGACCGGTTGTCACGGGCGACTGCATTTTGTCCGCTGTCAACTGCTTACCTGCGGCAGAGTCAACCGGCGTCTCCCAGACTTCTTCATCTTCTACAAATTCATCTTTTTCCCCTGCAGCTCCAGTTAAAATGGCCACAATGCTTCAAATGACGTTGGGTTGCCGTGGCAACGAGAAGCTACATGATGTTGTGAATAAGATCCTGCCTGCACCTGGGTAAAATACGTCAGATTGCTTGGTCTGTATGAAAACATATTTGGAATCGTTGCCTAATTTATTAATGATAAGTAACACCGGACTGAATATGTTTTGAAATAAAAACTAAAGTTTTGTGGATGAAATGTAACCACCCCAGATTGGAATTGAACCCACAATCCCTGGCTTCGGAGGCTAGTGCCTTATCCATTAGCCCACTGGGGCTGATGTTATAAGTATTATAGCATTGTATCATGTGGGGTAATAGTAATTGTATCTGGGTAATTGAACAGAGAAAGATAGAGTTTCTTGATAAATAGTCCAGCACTATATTCCTGCACTTTATTCCTGCACTTTATTCCTGCACTACAGGAGTTCCAGCACTATGCGTTGGTGGTATAGTGGTGAGCATTGCTTCCAAGTAGTTGACCTGGGTTCGATTCCCAGCCAATTCAAATTTTATTTAGCAAAAAAGTGTTTTATTGAAAAATAGAAGGATATCTATTCTGGACCCAGGCTCATACGTGGCATGTGAGTAAGTCCATGTAGCTTAACTCGTCCCTTTTTAAAGCACACAAAGTCCTTCTATTTTCTTCAACTTTATTGAGGGAGTTATAACAGTTATAAGAGGAGTATATAAGTTCTTGTATGTGGTATGTAATAGTAAATGTCCCTTGTGAGGAGAATTGCTTGATGAGAGGAAGGTGTCCGGCTATGTGGAAGTGCCTCTCTGAGGGGAAGGTTAAAAGGATTTCCTTTCTGAGGGAGCAGTGGAAGATGTGTCTACTCACTTTGGCTGCTTGTTGAAAAGAGGGAGCACACTTTCCTGTCAGACAGGAACACACTAAGGGGCATAACAATATGCAGATAAAGCAGGGGGAGAGGACTAAAACATACTCAAATATGAGCATTGGGAGGTTGCCAGGGCAACTGACTAGAGGCTGTGTAAAGGGGATTACTTGTAACAACTATTTTGCAATATACACAGCTCTAGCTTCTTCAGAGCTTGGAATAAACATGTAACTTCCCTGGGGAGAGCTGACAGTGTGAGAGCCGAGAAAAATATACAGAAAATATGCAATCCTGTTCCAGGACAATATAGGTAACAATACCTACCACATGGTGGCACTGTTGCATTATATATCCAGTGTATGTAGTCAGCTGGGCTCTAAATATGTCAAAATATTGTGTTTTAAAGCAAAGAATCACCTATGAAACTAAATATGTTTTCACTTTTTAGGAAAAAGAACAAAAAGTCTATTATTTCTATTACTCTTGGGAAAAAAGTACAAGGGTGTATGACATCCTAGGAATACGACAAAGTTTGCCAGAAAAATGTGTATTTGTTCTAAATCATACAGATTTATGGGTAAATAAGTGGTTGGGATGTAAAAATGATGTATGTACAACTAATTCTTTAATACCCATACTAGGAAAAGAAAGAGTTTTACTTCCTATGACAGTGCTAGGAATTCCCATTAGTGATACTCATTTATTATTTTATAATCTCCAATGTCCTGATTTTTTTTTTACACCATTCCGGCAAAATTTGAACATGTAAATTTTATTTCTTATTTATATTTGAATTCTAAATTAATTTGTTTACCACACCAGGCCAAGATTATTTATCACTCATGCTTTCATAATCACACTTCATTTTAGGTCATATTGAGAATAATGAAATAGTGAAAGAATAATTTCCTATGTGTAAACTTTCCCAATGTTTTATTAAAATATATTATTGTATTAGAGGAAATCCAATAGGAATATAATTACACGAGATCCAGGTCAATATGTCACAAATTCTCTCGCGAGATGTAAATTTACTTCTATTACAATTTAATATATCTAAAATAAATGAGTTTCCTTGGGAGAAATGGACGGAAGAAATTAAGAAGGTTAATTTCCAGTTTTACAAAAACAATTAAAAGAAGGAGAAATTGTTTCTCAATAGGAAAAGGGTAAATTTAAAAAGATAGAACATGAATGGTCAGTAATGACAGGTTCAGCTTGGTGGGCAAAGTTTAAAAAAATCTGTTACAATGTGTCAGTATTGGGTAATTTTTTTCCCATTCATCCTTTAATCATTGTATTTTGTGAGGCTTTATTATGTATTGTTTTTCGACTATTTTTAATATGTACTATGAAAAGAATGTATACAACGATAAAAGTAGAAAGAAATGACGTACAAAGTGACTACACTTTCTTCTCCACCCCCCATCAGTACTACTCGAGGATTGATTTCTTTCTAGGTACCAAAGAGGCCCTCCAGGCATCCTCCCAGTCTAATATTGGCTTGATATCCTGGTCCGACCATGCCACCATTGACTTTTCGCTCTCTTTGCCTTTCTTTAAGAAAGCCTGCCTCCAGTGGAAACTAAATGATTCTAAATTCGGTATCTCAAAAAATCTCAGAGTATTTTGATTTGAACAAAGGCTCAGTAAGCTCTCCAGTAATGCCTTGGGAGGCCCATAAGGCAACAATCCGAGGCTCCCTCATTTCCATTGCGCCATTCCAAAAGAAAAAAAAGGAGAGGATATATTAAGAATTGTCAGAAAAGATTCGATCACTAAAATCTGAACACAAAAACAAGCCGACAAAACGGCTATACAAAAAACTTAACATAGCCAGGATGGAATTAAAAGCCGCCCAACTTGATGAGGTAGAGTGAGCGATGAGGTGGACAAAACAGAGATATTACGACAAGGGCAATAAGGCTGACCGGATCCTAGTCAATAAATTAAGGTCTTAGGGTTAAATCCCAAATTACTGCAATTCGGACGAAATCCGGTTCCAAAACGCTCAAAGAGAGCGAAATTGCCCAAGAATTTGCAGACTACTATACTAAACTCTATAACCTGAACCCTCCCCCCCCCCCCCCCCCAGAACACGAGGTTCGGGTTGACGGCTATCACAAAATATTTAGAGGAATGCAGCCTACCGGCCCTCTCAGTAGAAACCGCCTTAAAATTAAATGAGAAAATTAACTCCGGTGAAATACTGGAAGTATTAAAACAATTAAAAACAAATAAGACCCCGGGCCCAGATGGTTTCTCTAATCTGTATTACAAAAAATTTAAGGCAGTGCTGATCCCACACCTGGTAGAAGTTTTCAACTCCTTCATGGAAGGGGAAGATATTCCTCCCTCAATGTCCCTAGTGAACCTTGCAATCATTCATAAAGAGGGTAAGGATCCACTAAATTGCGGCAGCTACAGACCGATCTCCCTTCTTAATTCGGACCTGAAAATATACAGCAAAATTTGGGCCAATAGACTGAACCCAATAATCCTGAGCTTGATCCACAAAGACCATGTCGGCTTTGTCATGGGTAGACAAGCGTCGGACAATACCCATAAAATTATAAATATTATCGACCATGTACATCTCTCTAAAACAAAGGCCTTTATTTTGAGCCTCGATGCTGAAAAAGCATTTGACAGAATTAGATGGGACTTTTTAGATCACACTCTGATCAAATTCGGCTTCCGAGGTCCTTTCCTCGAGGGAATCAGAGCTCTGTATAAAAACCGTCTGCATTGGTAAAGCTCCCGGGCGGAGGCTCAAGTCCCGTAATAATAAAAAACGGTACGAGACAGGACTTCCCCTTGTCCCCTCCCCTCTTTGCCTTATCGATAGAGCCCCTGGCAGCCATCATCCGAAAAGATATTAAAATAATGGGAATCAAAATAGGCCAAGAGGAATACAAGATATCTCTGTTCACCGAAGATGTAATATTGTCTCTGGTGGAGCCCTTGACATCCCTCCCCAACCTTCAATCACAATTAGAAAAATTCGGCCAGGTGTCAGGATACAAAATAAATAATGACAAATCTGAAGCCCTAAATTTATCCCTGACACCATCAGAGGTAAAACTATTACAAATTAATTTTAGCTATAAATGGAACTCCTCCTATATTCGATACCTCGGAATTAAAATTACGAATTCATGAGATATTGTTTAAGCATAACTTCTCCCCTCTATTTGCAAAAATTAAAGGAGACCTACAGAGCTGGAACGAACACCATATCTCCTGGTTGGGTAGAGTTGCTTCAGTAAAAATGAATATCCTCCCCAGAATTCTATATTTATTCCAAACGCTCCCAGTTCAGGTCCCAAGAGCTGAACTCAAAAATATCCAAAATAATATACTCCAAATTTATCTGGAATGGGAAAAAGCCAAGAGTGGCACGATCGGCTATGATGGCACCAAGAGAGAGCGGAGGCCTGGGAGTACCAGATATTTCCAAATACTACCTTGCGGCCCACCTAAAACAGGTGGCCACATGGAATAATGACCCAGCGTATAGCAGCTGGTTGGGGACTGAGGCCTCCTACATCTCTCGCCTATCCCTCCCGTCCCTATTGTGGGCGGTGGGGGGATCGGGAGACAACGCCGGGCAGGATGGGCCTGGGAGCAATGAGATGTACGTGGGGGATATGGTCTAAAACAAGAACTAAATTTGGCCTATCATCTTCCCCTTCAAGTCTGACCCCCCTGTTTGGCAATCCGGATTTCCCCCCAGGTTGTGATCCTAGGGATTTCGGACTGTTCAAAGCAGCCAATATAACAAAAGTGTCTGACCTGCTAATCAAAGGACGGCCTATGAAATTCTCCGAAGCACAGGGAAAATATGCCCCTGGGGGTCTCTCCCTATTCCCTTTTCTCCAGATTAGACACTTCTTAAGAACGATCTCCAACAATGCCAAATTTAAAAGCCCCTCTAACTTTGAAAAGATATGTGCAGTGGGAACATATTGGAAGGGTCTGATCTTGGAGATTTATATGGGGCTAGCACGTGCCTTGATACCCGTCAACCATAGCTATATGCTTAAGTGGACTGCAGACCTCAATATAGAAATAGACAGAGAAGATTGGGAGGATATCTGGGAGGCCGCAAACAAACCTAAATTTGTACTACCATCAAGGAAAACATTTATAAAATTTTATTCCAATGGTACTTCCCCCCGAGTAGGCTGAGCCAGGCCTTCCCTGGCCTGTCAGACCTCTGTTGCAGAGGTTGCGGCCAGCAGGGAGACCTGGTACACATACTGTGGACCTGCCCCGTGCTGGCCCCTTTTTGGGATATGATCCGATCTATGGTGGAGGAGATAAGTGAGGTAGAGGTCCCACTGGATCTGGTGTCATATCTGTTGGGTAAGCCTACAGAAGGCCTCCCCCCTCAGATCAAAAAATTAACATCCTTTGTACTTACGGCAGCCCGCCGCTCAATAGTGGCAAAATGTAAAAAAACTAGACCACCCAACAGGGAAATGGTCCTCACCAGAATCAGGGAAGTCCGTCTGATGGAACTCCTATCAGCTCGATTAAAACAAGAACTAGACAAATTCAACAAAACCTGGGAAGCTTGGCCATATGATTAAACCCCCATAGAATAATCAAACTGTTCTAGAGTTAGGTGGATGTCGAGCCCTGGGCGGCCCTCTCTTATGCCGCTTCATACCACCCAACTCTCCCCCCCCCCCTCTCGCTCCCCTCTTTCTTCCTTTCTCCCCTTTAACTATCCTTATTCCTCTCGAAAAGGAGAGACAGGTGCAGATCCATTAACACCCCCTCCGGATGGAGAGGAGGGCTGGATACTTTTGGATCCTAACATGTTGTGTGGAAGCTATACTATTACCAATCTGTTAAAAAATATCTAATGTCTTCTGTACCAGCCTGTCGTGATATGATATGCTGTACCCTACCTTCTGAAAAACCCAATAAAAAATAAATAAATTCAACTGGTATTATAATTGATGATTTAATGCAGCCAATATAGTTGAAGGGAGATTTACAATAGAAAATAAAGGAATATATTGCTGCAGTGTCTCCTATATCCACACGGTGGCAGCAGAGTACAGTTTCTCCTATATCCACAGGGTGGCAGCAGAGTGCAGTGTCTCCTATATCCACAGGGTGGCAGCAGGTGCAGTGTCTCCTATATCCACAGGGTGGCAGCAGAGTAGTTTCTCCTATATCCACAGGGTGGCAGCAGAGTGCAGTGTCTCCTATATCCACAGGGTGGCAGCAGAGTGCAGTGTCTCCTATACAGTGGCGGCCGCCTTTAGCCTCGTGCGGCCGTTTCAGCGCGACTTTTAAAACCGCGGGCAGATGCAGTGTTTGATGCGGCATGTTCCGGTATTTAAAGCCGCGGCCGTGTGCATTTGTATTAGCGCTGGGTCGGCATGAATACGGCATGAACGCGGTGAAGTGCGTGGCATTCAAAAAAAATACCCAGACAAAATCAGAGATGTTGGAGAATAAAAGGGGCCGTGACAATATCCACAGGGAGCCAGCAGAGTGCAGTTTCTCCTATATCCACAGGGAGGCAGCAGAATGCAGTTTCTCGTATATCCACAGGGTGGTAGCAGAGTGCAGTGTCTCCCATATCCACACGGTGGCAGCAGAGTGCAGTGCCTTGAGTTGGAAGTGTAATAACTTGTCATTGTGAGATATAAAAGGGAGAACAACCTGCTCCTACCCCCACTCTCTACCCCCTGCTCCTACCCTCCCTCTACCCCCATGCTCCTACCCTCCCTCTCCAACCCCCTGCTCCTACCCCCATTCTCTACCCCTTGCTCCTACCCTCCCTCTCTAACCCGCTGCTCCTCCCCCACTCTCTCTAACCTCCTGCCCCAACCCCCTCTCTCTAACACCCTGCTCCTCCCCCCTTCTGTCTAACCCCCTGCTGCTACCCCCCTCTCTAACCCCCCTGCTGCCACCCAACGCTCTAACCACTCAGTCCTACCCCCCTCTCTCTAAACCCCCAGTTCCTACCCCCTCCTCCCCCCCAGGAGCGGGGCGCTGAGCTGCACCCACTGTAATATGTAGGAAGCACAAACATAAGACAAACCTGAAATAGTGACAGGAGACAGTTTATTTGTGTAGGAAGATTGTATATAAATGTAATAACAATGACTCTTTACAGCAGACACAGGCTGACAGTCACATGCTGATTTAATCCCCGCACAGAAGGGACCTGGCTTATTAATATAGTTATCGCCGCATTGTTCTCATCACTGTAATAATTATTATTCTGTAACTTTCCCCAATGTCCCTGTGTTCCAGCCGCACTTCTCCTGTACAACCACAAGGTGTCACCCAATCCTTACTCACCCCGGGGTATTATCTACTGCTGCTGCTGCTGCGGGGGCAATACTGGTTTAACCCATAAAACACTGGTGATACTGTTTTATTAAACGATATCTTTGACAATAAAAACCCAGAGAAAATGGATTGTTATTTTGTTCTAATATTCCTGATCCCTAGTGGTCATTAGACTGACCAACAGAAAAAATTCACGGACGGGCCATTGCTGTCTGGAATAAATTATTCTAGCATCGAGCGCAATTATCTGGGGAATCTTCTGACTCTACTTGTCATGTCCGTGTTCTATATTTTATGCCCCCTGCACCCGCTGTTTTGTCTTTTATACTAGGACTATAGCTAGGGACAGTGGTCTGATTCATCTTTTTCCTTTAAGGAATTTCCAATTACCCTATTTCCTCGATTCTAAGACGCACCCTTAATTTAATAAAAAAAAATGGGGGGGGGGGGGAAATCCCACTATATTAAATGTGCAGAATTTTTTTGTTTATTTTTTTAACTAGCAGGGTGACATGACACTTCAATAACCAAAGGGGGGAGAGAGGCAGATACAGAATGGGGAGAGCAAGAGAGAGAATGGGGGGGGGTGGAGAATGGGAGGGAAGGGGGGGGAGAGAGGCAGACAGAATGGGGAGCGACAGGCAGAGTGGGGGGAGAAAGAGAAAGGGGGGGTGAGAATGGGAGGGAAGGGGGGGGGAGAATGGGAGGGAAGAGAATGGGAGGGAAGGGGGGGAGAGAATGGGAGGGAATGTGGGGGGAGAGAATGGGAGGGAAGTGAAGTAAAAAGAACATGTTCTAACAATCTCCTATCTTGCTTTTGGTAGCAGAGAGACAGACAGAGACAGACCGAGAGAGACACAGACACATACAGAGACACACACACAGACACATACAGAGATTCACACAAACACATACAGAGACACAGCTACCTCTGCACCTCCTGCATTTCGCACAGAAATTCGGGAAGGGGGGGGGGGCTTCTGGGCAACGTGTTGTGCCCTGTCAGGCATTTCCGATCCCTCTGCACCTCATGGGGAGGGGAGAGGAGGGGGTGGGGGGAGGGGAGAGGAGGGGGTGGGGGGAGGGGAGAGGAGGGGGGTGATTGCAGCCTGCACACTGAGATTCCGGCCGGCATCTGCAGCAGCGCCCCTTAGCTGATTTTTAAAAAAAAATACATTGATTCTAAAACGCAGACTATTTCAGCCATGTGAAAATAGGAGAAAAGTGCATCTTAGAATCAAGGAAATACGGTAACAGAACTTTAAAAAAAAAATACAAATTCAACTTTCCTTACATTTTTCAAAGTTAAATAATAAAAAGCAAAATATCCCCCACAATTATAAGAAATGTATTATGTTTTCATAAGTTTAAAGATATTTTTTTTAACAAAAATAAAATCAATAATTTTCAGCGGTCAATATTACAAAGTAAACTTGTGTGAGGAAAACATTGACAAGATTTAGAGAAAACATAATTATGCTCCTGTGTGAACTCTCTGATGTGCAACAAGACACGACTTATTATCAAAACATTTTCTGCATTCAGAACACACAAATGTATTTATAAGATGTGTTACAGGCAGTAATACAGTGAGTTACCTCTCGTTTTCACGCATGTCCTGGGCACAGAGTTATAACATTTTACAGGAAGTAATACAGTGAGTTACCTCTCGCTCTCACGCATGTCCTGGGCACAGAGTTATAAGATGTGTTACAGGCAGTAATACAGTGCGAGTTACCTCTCGCTCTCACGCATGTCCTGGGCACAGAGATATAACATGTTACAGGAAGTAATACAGTGAGAGTTACCTCTCGTTCTCACGCATGTCCTGGGCATAGAGTTATAACGTGTTACAGGCAGCAATAGTGAGAGTTACCTCTCGTTCGCACGCTTGTCCTGGGCACAGAGTTATAACATGTGTGTAACAGGGGAGTTATCCCTGTTCAGGAAATATGCCTCTAATCCAGCAGTGTGGTTGTTAACTGCTGGCAGTTAATTATCCGACACCACCTGCCTGATTAGCTTCTTAGAAAAGCCTGTCTTTTGAGACAGGGAGAGAGATTGTTCCTGAGTCTCACATGTTGTGAGACTGGCCATGGGGACAGATGTCTTGAGCCTGCCAGAATAGCAGAGCTGCTTGCAAGACACAGGGGAAAACACCTCTAAACCTGAATGCTGACAAAACCTGGGGAAAAAGGCAGCAAGCCAGGAACAGAGAAGACTTTCTCTCCAACCACAAGAAACAGATAAGACTTTCCTTTATAAGACTTTTGGTATATCTGCTCATATCAAGATATATGTTTGGGGCTGGGAGACACGCTTATCTAAAGGGAGTTGTTGACTGCATAGGTTTCGCTAGAAATACTCCCAAGTGAATAGAAGCTTTGTTTGACCCCTTGTTTGGATGGTTTTCTGATGTTAAGGAAACAGGCGCAATAAAAGCCTTATTTCATTTCACCATAACAAGTTTCCCTTGCAGACCTCTGTGCGCGTTCCTCCTACATATGGTCGTCAGAAGTGGGACGAGAGGTGGTCCTTGAAGTTAAAAGGGGCCCGGAGTTTGCCTGTGAATTTTTTTTGTGCTTTTTGCCTACAAACAGCCTGAGCAACATAAACAAAGAATCTCATGCAGCAGAGACCAGAGTTAAAGGGACACAACCAGGCAGGAAATCTACACTGCACTAAAACTTACAAAACCACAGATGGACTCTTTTCCCCGATTCAAAGAAAGAGAGACCGTGCTGAAGCAGGTAAACCTTATTTGCCTATCACAAATAAAGTGTAATATGGTCATTGAAATAGGGTTTTTTCCTTCCAGCTGTAGTCAGGGTTCAAGAAGTAAGTTAGCCCTTAAAAGGGATAGGCGTTTGTTGTTTTCATATGTTTCGCTGAAGCAGTGAATACAGATGGTGACACGCGAGCGGTACTGATTCTGCAAATAAAGGCTGCCACACCGCATAGGACTACCAGTTGTGAATGGAGTATATGCAGAAAAGTGTGAAAATTGATGCAAGACTGTGCTGAAGCAGGGGAATTTTCAGTAAACAAATGCTGAGGGTAAAATTGCCCTACTGGGGAGAAAGAAATTGCTGAGCTGTGTAAAAGGTATCCCAAAGTGTGAAGAGTGAATGCCATAATACCCAAAGTTGAGAATGAACATTACTGAACTCAAGCAGAAAACCACATTATTTGGCTGAAGCGGAGGGTATTGCACCTAGCAAGTAAATGATGTAAAGCAAACAGAAGTTTTTACCTAGCAACTGCACATCCAGTATGCTTAATGAGATTACACCTAGCAAGTAAATGGTGTAAAGCAAATATAATTTTTTTCCTAGCAATTGCACATCCAGTATACCTAAAGAGAGAGAATGAGTGCACAGTACTGCTGATATTGTAAAACTTACCCAAGAAAAAGAAAAGTCTACAGAGATGCCTGTGAGAGCTACGACCTCTACAAGCAAAATATGCCCACCTGTAGGACTACCACAATTGGGGGTTCTAGCAAATACAGTGGTAACAGCTGCAATAGCGCCTCCTGAGGGCAGGAAGAAAATTACACCTGATAGCCCCAAAATGGAGGACAAGATGCAGCGTTCCTGTAATGAACTCTACCCCACGGAAGAGTGGCCCTTCCAGTCCAATAAAGAGGAAGACATCTGTTACGGGGAACCCGAACCGAGTCACACCCACAAAACACCCCAAGAATGGTGGGGGTGCCTGAACTCGGCACGAACCAAAAAGACCGCTCTCTATGATGACGAATATGGTCGACAGGAGAGAGCGGGAGCAGCAGATCATCAAATATTTCTGTCAGCTAAAGCAACTGCAAGAAAAGCCTGGCGTATACAATGAAGCCACTGAAGTATCAAATAAAGAAGGAGACACCAGTATTCCGGATCGGACAGAGTCATCCAAAACAAAAAGGCGGAAAAAGAAAAGCGGTTCTTCACTTACCGTGGAAGGAACAGACACGTCCGCAGATCCTGTGGAGAAAAAGGGGGGCAGAGTTGTCCTGCAGCCTAGAGAAAATGGAGAATTCGTCCCGCGAATAATCGAATATCCAGAGGGCCCAAGGCAGAAGTCGTGTACCCCAAAGAAGTGTCTGTCCGGTGCCAACAGTGAGGAACCCTCAACCAATCATCCCAGGGAAGCGGAGCCGGAACCAGTGAGTGACGATCCCTTGACCAGCCCTGAAGACGCCCTGAAAATTGCCAGGCTTGACTGTGATCTACTCCGGGAACAATTGAAACTTGAGAGGGAAGATAATGCTGAGTTACAGAAGACGGTGCTCGCAATGTACTCTGAATCTGGAACAGAATTGGACGATCTCAAGACTGAGCTAGATACTGCAAACGCTACTATTTCCACCATGGATGAAAAGCAGAGCCAATCTGATAAAATGATGGTTAAGCTGAAGCGGAAGTATGAGGAGGCACTAAAGCAGATGACAGTATTTCAGCAAGAGGTTCATACTCTTCGCGTAGAGCTGAATGCCTCACAACAGGAGGTCAACAGTGTCCGGACAGAGGTGGACGTATCTCAGAAAGAGGTTCAGACACTCCGCAGAGCACTGGATGCATCACATCATGAGACCAACAGCTGCCGCACAGACCTGGAAGTCTCCAGAAAGGAACTACAGTCTCACTGAGGAGCTGGACATTTCTAAAGAAACTATTGTCAATCTTAATACAGATCTCAAAGTCTCTCAGTCAATCTGCAGGCTGTTAAAGAAATACAGGTACTGCAGGAACGTCCGATTACCCAGTATGTCCCCGCAAAGCAGCATGAGAAACTGAAGGCTACACTGAGCCTCACCAAAGCATCGCTAGAGGCCAAGCTTAGAACCCAGGTGACCCAGCACAAAAGGGAGCACAAGAAGGTCCAGAAACTGAGACAAGTAACTGTGGCCCGAGCAAAGAAATTCATAGTGCTTCACAATGCAGTGAAAATGTGGAAGCAAGCTCAGAGAAAATGAAGGGTGCAGATAAATTCCCTGAGAAGAGACTTGCAAGACGCACTCAAAAAACAGGGATCTCTCGCGGATGAGATTACAGTTCTACAAGGACAAGTATTGACCCTGACTAAGCAACAGTATCCCACAGCCCCAAAAACCCATGAAGACAAGGGTACAGTGAGAGCTGGGAATACCGCTCGTCTGAAATACAAGGTTGCAAAATTTGAACCACCTAAACAAGCACTAGCAAAACCTTCAGCAACCCAACAGGCAATAAAAGAAGGTACACGTGCTGATGAAGCTGAAAAGACGGGACATTCTCTGGAAGTGGATACGGATTTGCAACTTAATCCCAAAGAGGCTGAACTAGCAACTCCATTAAGTGGAAAGAGTGCAGAGACAGCTTCAAGAGCGGAAAACTCAAAGGGCTGTTTTTAAACGCTCTGCAACTGCTGCCATACAGTCTGCCTACAATAAAACGAGCACCCGACGCGAGGGAAATCTCATGACCGCGCACGTAGCAAAAAGACTATACTTAGAAAAAGTCCTCCTTGAGCGACTGAGGAGTGCAGATCTCAAGCACCTTTGGGAGGAGACACGAATGAACTGGAGAAATGGCTCCGATCCCAGCGGGACTGAGGGTTCTCTTCCTCCATCCACTCTCATTCAAGTCACAGAGATATCTAGAATGAGAGTGGAAGGATGGGCTTTGGCCGTGGCAAGCCCAAGCTTCCCACAAACAGGGGAGGTATGTAACAGGGGAGTTATCCCTGTTCAGGAAATGTGCCTCTAATCCAGCAGCGTGGTGGTTAACTGCAGGTAGTTAATTATCCGACACCACCTGCCTGATTAGCTTCTTAGAAAAGCCTGTCTTTTGAGACAGTGAGAGAAATTGTTCCTGAGTCTCACAAGTTGTGAGACTGGCCATGGGGACCGATGTCTTGAGCCTGCCAGAAGAAATAGCAGAGCTGCTTGCAAGACACAGGGGAAAACACCTCTAAACCTGAATGCTGACAAAACCTGGGGGAAAAGGTAGCAACTCAGGAACAGAGTAGACTTTGCCTCCAACCACAAGAAACAGATACGACTTTTGGTATATCTGCTCATATCAAGATATATGTTTGGGGCTGGGAGACATGCTTATCTAAAGGGAGTTGTTGACTGCATAGGTTTCGCTATAAATAATCCCAAGTGAATAGAAGCTTTGTTTTACCCCTTGTTTGGATGGTTTTCTGATGTTAAGGAAACAGGCGCAATAAAAGCCTTATTTAATTTCACCATAACAAGTCTCCCTTTGCATACCTCTGTGCGCGTTCCTCCTATAATGTGTTACAGGAAGTAATACTGTGAGAGTTACCTCTCGTTCTCACGCAAGTCCTGGGCAGAGAGTTATAACGTGTGTAACAGTCAGTAATACAGTGAGTTACCTCTCGCTCTCACGCATGTCCTGAGCACAGTTATAAGATGTGTTACAGGCAGTAATACAGTGAGTTACCTCTCGTTCTCAAGTATGTCCTGGGCATAGAGTTATGATGACAAATAATACATGGTTATAAATAGTTACATAAGTGAACAAGGTTATACATTATATACAAGACATTGCATGCACAGTTAGAGATAATACTGTGAGGAATCCGCTCCTGGGTTTGGCTGGAACCCATCCTTCAGGAGCTTGGCAGGTTCCAGACAAACTTTCCCTGCTTCTACAATAACCTGCGTCTTGCTGCTTCTTGTGCAGCTCTGGCCTGATTGGCCTCCTGTGCTATTTAGATACTGCCCCGCCCTCAGGAAGTTGTTGGACATAGACTTTGCAATCCTTGTTGCAAGTAACTGTGCTTGTCACAGACTCGTTGTTTGGCCTGCTAGGCCTCCTTGTGCCTTTTCTCCTGCTCCTATTCCCCTGCTTCCCAAGGCCTTCTTGCATAGTAGCCCTGACGCTGCTTTCCTTGTTCCTGGCAGACTTTGCCTCCGCCACGCTGAAGCGGCTACGCTGGTTCCCCAGTGTTTCCCATGTCGTGTCTGCACCCCTGGTTCCTGTGGCCTTCCCTTCTCTGTTCCTGTTCCCTCCTTCCAGAAACCCTGCCACGGTGAAGCAGCTTCACTGAACTTTTCCTGCCTTCCCGTGCTGAAGCATTGGATTCCCAGCACCGTGGCTTCTGTTCCTGCTTCTTCCAAATGGATATTGTTCCTGTGCTGAAGTCCCTGTACTGAAGCTTCATGTTCCTGTGACTCCTGTCTTTTCCCTGTCACGCTGCAGAATCTTCGCTGAAGCGTCTCCGCTGAAGTGGCTTCACGCCAAGTTCTTGCCTTCTACGCTGAAGCAGCTTCAACAAAGATTGCCTAATGATGACCTCAGCTCGTGACCATCGCTTCTATGCTGCCTGCCCTGACCCTGGCTTGTCTCCTGATTATCCTGCATTCTCCTGTCCTGACCTGGCTATGTTTGACTACGGACTGCACAACCCTGAACCGGCTTCGTGGCCTAAGGTCGGTGTTTTCATATGCCCACCTCAGCCCTGCGGCCCAGTCCCGGTTTGTGGCGAGCACGATCATGACAAATATATATTATAGGCGTATGTAACAGTTACAGATCAGATTAACATGTGAGACAGCTTTAATTATGAAAGATCTTAGACTGGTGGCGGCTGTGAAAGTCTCCGGTAGATTGTTCCGGTGGTCTTGTTTTTTCTCGTGTGAACTCTCTGATGTTTAACAAGAGAAGAGTTACGGGTAAAACATTTCCCACATTCAGAACATACAAATGGTTTTTCTCCTGTGTGAATTCTCTGATGTGTAACAAGATTAGAGTTCTGGGTAAAACATTTCCCACATTCAGAACACACAAACGGTTTTTCTCCTGTGTGACTTCTCTGATGTTTAACAAGAGTACAGTAACGGGTAACACATTTCCCACATTCAGAACATACAAATAGTCCTCCCCCTGTGTGTATTTTCTGATGTCTAAGGAGAGTAGAGTTACAAGTGAAACATTTCCCACATTCAGAGCATACAAATGGTCTTTCTCCTGTGTGATGTCTCTGATGTGCAACAAGTTCAGAGTACTGGTTAAAACATTTCCCACATTCAGAACATACAACTGGTCTTTCTCCTGTGTGTATTCTCTGATGTCTAACAAGGGCAGAGTTACATGTGAAACATTTCCCACATTCAGAACATAAAAATGGTCTTTCTCCTTTGTGTATTTTCTCATGTCTATCAAGATCAGAGTTACATGTGAAACATTTCCCACATTCATAACATACAAATGGTCTTTCTCCTGTGTGTATTCTCTGGTGTATAACGAGTTTAGAGTTACTTGTGAAACATTTCCCACATTCAGAACATACAAATGGTTTTTCTGTTACTGACAAGTTCTTGTGAACGTTCCCTGCATTCATGTTTCCTTTGTTACACGTTGTAATAGGAGTAGATGCATATTCTGTCCCTGTATGTTCTCTGATGGTATAAATGTGTGAGTCTGGGAGATTTCCTTTTTCCTGTGAGGTGGATTCCTTAACCATAATGCTCACAGTTTCTCTCAGACTCTGGCTTGGTATATCCTGGCTAATGTGATTTGCTCCGGGATACATTTGGGTAACACTGGTATCTTCCATTACACAATCTGGTGAGCAGAACAAAATGGGATATCCTTCAGGGAAATTCCTGCTCACGAATACATCAGCTGGGGAAAAACATTTGAGTAAAGAAATTCATTAACATCGGGCACAAAAAATGATTCTCACACGTCAGATTTAATTTAAGATTGTAAAGATACAGGATACACATGGTAAGATGTGTAACATATCAGGTATTCAGTAAATGTTTCCAAGTAGAAGTGCAGAAAAGCATTCAAAATTGCAATAAACTTAATTTGTGAGGATATTGCCTCACAGAGAGATATATATATTTATAAAATCAGGAAGCGTGTGTACCACATACATTTCTACTTTATTATGGGAAAGGTAAAGTTACAAAAGGACATTAGAAATTATTGATAGATATACTAATTATAGATCGTTTCCTTTTTTATGAAATATGTTATATAATAATTGTTCCTAGAGCACCCACCACTAAAGTGTTTATTACTCACCAGTGCTGATATCTGTAGGACTTTCCTTTTCCTTATACTGCTGGTGACCCCTTATATGCGGCTCTTCTCCGCGCTCAATCATTGATACAATCTCAGGCGTCACATTGACACATCCTGTATATGTCAGGGGAGACATGTATATATTTAATGTGTTTGCACCACAGAAAATTCTTATTCCTATAATCTGCTGTATTGTTATGTCAAGTGTATTACTGCCGTGCAGTGCTATGTACACGGATGGCGCATTATAGATATACATTCAGTATAACACACACACACACACACACACACACACACTTTCTTACCTAGAGAGCAGAGAGCCTGGTAATTCTCCATCATCACATCCTTGTAAAGTTCCTTCTGTTCTTCTGTTAAATAATCCCACTCGTCCTTGGAGAAGTAAATCGCAACTTTATCAAACTCAACTGGTTCCTGGAACACAGAATTCTCCAATTGTTGTTTGTTTGTCAGGAGGAACAAAATCATCAGAGCTGTCCCTGTTATTTCTGAGAGCCTCTTACTGTTCAATAAAGTGTCTTGTGGCATCAGTCAGACTCTGCAATCAGTACATAGTGTATTCCCTGCTATATTACATTATCTGTCCTACTATTAGGGGAGTATCTTCTACAGTATGTTACTAAACAGTTATAATGTGGTGATAAAATTGTATTGTATTGTATTGTATGTCTTTATTTATATAGCGCCATAAATGTACATAGTGCTTTACAGTAGTAATACATGTCATATAAATAACAAATAATATAAATAACAGATCATGGGAATAAGTGCTTCAGAGATACTGTAAAAGTAACATTAAGGAATGAGTCCCTGCTCCGAGGAGCTTACAATCTAAGAAAGGTTTAAGGCGGGAGAGAGCTTTAGATACAAAGGGGGTAGAAAGAAGACATCCTTGAGAAGAACGCAAGAGTCGTGATGGTGCATAGCGAGAAATTAGGGCTGAGATGTAAGGAGGGGCAGAAGAATGTAAAGCTTTAAAAGTGAGCAGGAGAATTGAGTGTGAGATACGGGATTTAATCGGAAGCCAGGAGAGGGATTTCAGGAGGGGAGATGCGGAGACAGATTTAGGAAAGAGTAGAGTGATTCTGGCAGCAGCGTTTAGGATAGATTGTAGGGGAGACAGGTGAGAGGTAGGAAGGCCGGACAGCAGGAGGTTGCAGTAATCGAGACGTGAGAGAATGAACGAATGAAATGAATGAAAATATAAAGTAGTATCAACAACAGAATCAGTCTATATAAAAGCTTATAATTACTACATAATGATCCGTTGTAAGTTGTACATAAAACATGAAAAAACAGTTTACAGAGAAAAATGAATAGAAATATAACAAATATAAAACGGCACAATTTCTTGATGCTAATTTGTACATTGCTGATAAAATTCTCCCGTTCATTTATTTATATGAAACACCCATCATTTTGTACTTGCTGGAAGATTATAGCAGGAAAGTATTGTCAATTATTGGTTAACGAAAATGCCATTAAAATTGACTGAAATCATTATCCATCAACCTAGCTTTTTTATCTGTTGATTCTTCTACCTATTAAGTCAATATGTTTGGAAGTTTCAAATGTTTCTCCAAAATCATGTTATTATATGTTGTACAAATCAGATCCCCGAGTAAACACTCATTAATATTTAATTTGCAACAAAATAGGTGAATATAACATTGAAACTATATTGTACTGCAGGAAAATTAACATGATTTAAACATTAAAAAAACAAACACGTAAACGTAATTAGTACAAGTTAATTTAAATATATTCTAACAAACAAGTTGTGCAAAATAAATCTCAATATAAATACAACATCAAAGTATGAATTGTATAAAGATATATATATATATTTAGCTAAATACTCACCATCTGGAGCTGGTTCAGGAGCTGGAAGACAAAGGGACATGTTGTAGAAAGATGATCACAAACACACTGATAAGAACTGTATCAGCTCCTGCCTTTTATAACATGACCTGCTGTGTCCTGGTCCCTCCTCCACCTCCTCTGTCCAATAGGGAGTTCTGGTGAAGATCCCTGACCAATCAGAACATTGGAATTGGCCACACTTAGCTCTGCCCCCTGACTGCAGCTTCTCAGGGGTTTCCCTCCCAATAGACTTGTTTCCCTGTGGCTGCTCAGGTATTTAGGGTGCTATAAATAAGATTATTTGTTGCTATTTTGTCACTGTGATAAAAGTGTTACATTATACACTGTGATTATTATATTTCCTGCTCTTGATGCCTTAATAGAGTTAGTTGTGTGAGAGAGAGGATAACATTGTGACAATTAATGTTAACCACATCCCACAAAAATCAGGGGGGGGGGGGGGGGGCAACCCAGTGACTGTGCATCTGTCACACACACACTTTCTCTGAGACACACACACACACACACACACACACACACACACAATATGCATTGAGAGCAGGGAGGGCTCTGAATAGCTCCGCCCCCTCTGAATAGCTCCACCCCCGGTCACTATTTAGCCTTCCTGCAATACTCACCCGGCCAATGCCTCCTGATCTCCTATCTCCCCTCACTGAGAATCAGGTCAGTCACCTCTGTGCAGACAGGTGCATGGGGGGAGTTTCTATGTAAAACTCCCATTTGTGTGGTGAATGTGTTTGCAAAATAATTGGAAGTTAGAACAGAAAAGATAAAAACTTGCTTCTCATTTTTTAATAACAGCCCTAAATATAGGAATGTGATAATTGTGTGGTCACAGGAAACATCATCCCAGAGGTGAGCCAAAGTGCAAACCTGTATTTTCTGGTATTGATTAGGTATCTGTATCATTAAAAGGTCAACCCCTCCTGGAGGGGCGTATTATTATAATTTTCTATAGTCATAAGCCAGCCCATCTAGGGGCATGTATTATACCTCAGCAGTGTATAAAGATGATGTGTTTCTCACTGTAGGGTAGAAGAGTTCTGGCATTGAGCTCTCCTCAGTGTATACTCGTAATGAAATAAACTCTTACTTGGTTAACTCTGAAAAATAATGAACACGTAACCATTGTATTTTTTTCTCGCATTCACAATATACACACAGAGAGAGGGGAGATACATATATTATATACATACACACAGAGAGAGGGGAGATACATATATTATATACATACACACAGAGAGAGGGGAGATACATATATTATTCCCTGAAGAAGGAACCCAAGGGTTTCGAAACGCGTTGGATGATTGGTCAAGAACTTTACTCCTAACCTCTACCTCTAACTACCACCCCATCACGCGAGCTGATCGAGTCTACACGGCGCTACTACCAGCCATCTCCCCCGCGGTGACGTCATTGACCCGGAAGTGCTTTGCACGGAGGGGAGTGAGAGAACCCAGCCGGTGTGGAGCTGTGCACTGGCAAAGAACTGTATGCGACAGCAGCAGACGTTGGACTCGTGCTCTGGGGGTAAAGAACTTTGTAGAGACTTCATACTTACCCTTCAACTACTAGGATCCTGTATCCGAGGTATCAGCGCCAAAACCCTTGTGAGGACACTTGTTCCGGTTTCCTGAGGCGTTGGGTAACATTATCCCTAACTGCTTATGTTCAATTATTTTGATGTACGCATATTACTCACCGTACCTTATTGTTTATGTCAATATATTATTTAATGCACTATGAGCGTTGTGCGCTGTGTCTTTTCTATTTTTATCTGCTAGCTTAGGGGGTCCCTGAGCCCCCCTTCCATCGCAGCTGCAGACGCTCAAATTAAGGTCACGTTATTTTATTTAATCACTTATTATCACGTCACTTTATTAGTAGTTGCGCACCTTATTTTCTTTTCAGCCAAAGTGCAAACCTGTATTTTCTGGTATTGATTAGGTATCTGTATCATTAAAAGGTCAACCCCTCCTGGAGGGGCGTATTATTATAATTTTCTATAGTCATAAGCCAGCCCATCTAGGGGCATGTATTATACCTCAGCAGTGTATAAAGATGATGTGTTTCTCACTGTAGGGTAGAAGAGTTCTGGCATTGAGCTCTCCTCGGTGTATACTCGTAATGAAATAAACTCTTACTTGGTTAACTCTGAAAAATAATGAACACGTAACCATTGTATTTTTTTCTCGCATTCACAATATACACACAGAGAGAGGGGAGATACATATATTATATACATACACACAGAGAGAGGGGAGATACATATATTATATACATACACACAGAGAGAGGGGAGATACATATATTATATACATACACACAGAGAGAGGGGAGATACATATATTATATATACACACACACAGAGAGAGGGGAGATACATATATTATATATACACACACACAGAGAGAGGGGAGATACATATATTATATACACACACACAGAAAGAGTGGAGATACATATATTATATACACACAGAGAGAGGGGAGATACATATATTATATACACACACACAGAGAGAGGGGCATACATATATTATACACACACACACAGAGAGAGGGGCATACATATATTATACACACACAGAGAGAGGGGACATACATATATTATATACATACACACAGAGAGAAGGGACATACATATATTATATACACACACACAGAGAGAGGGGAGATACATATATTATATACATACATACACACAGAGAGGGGAGATACATATATTATATACACACACACAGAGAGAGAGGGGGCATACATATATTATATACACACAGAGAGAGGGGAGATACATATATTATATACACACACAGAGGGGAGATACATATATTATATACACACACAGAGAGAGGGGAGATACATATATTACATACATACACAGAGAGAGGGGAGATACATATATTATATACACACACACAGAGAGAGGGGCATACATATATTATACACACACACACACAGAGAGGGGCATACATATATTATACACACACAGAGAGAGGGGACATACATATATTATACACACACAGAGAGAGGGGACATACATATATTATACACACACACAGCGCGGAGATACACATATTACTAGCTGATATACCCGGCGTTGCCCGGGATGTAATTTTCCCGCTCCCCCCTCTCTCTCTCCATTCGCCTCTCTCTCTGCACCTTCCCCAGTTCACAGCAATCCGGTTCCCCCCCAGCACATGAATGCGCCCCCCCCTGCCTTCACAGCTCCGGGTCCTCCCCCCCCCCCCCGTTCACAACTCCAGCCCCCCGTTCACTGCTCCATTCCCCCCCCCCGTTCACAGCTCCATCCCCCACTCTGTTCACAGCTGCGGCCACCCCATTCACATCTCCGATTCCCCCCCTTCACAGCTGGGTCCCTCCCCTTTCACACCTCCAGCCCCCCTCCCTTCACAGCTGCGGTCCCCCGCCAATCACAGCTCCGTTCCCCCCCTTCACAGCAGGGTATCTCCCCTCTCTCTGTGTGTGTATATAATATATGTATCTCCCCTCTCTCTGTGTGTATATATAATATATGTATCTCCCCTCTCTCTCTGTGTGTATATAATATATGTATCTCCCCTCTCTCTGTTTATGTATATAATATATCTATCTCCTCTCTCTCTCTGTGTGTATATAATATATGTATCTCCTCTCTCGCGGTGTGTATATAATGACGACACCCTGCCTTGCACTCAGAGACCACGAGAGCCAATGAGAGCCAAGGCCAGCCCCATAGTCAGGCAATGACAGCCCAGCAGTCAGCCAATGAGAGCGGGCACAAACACACAAACAGATTTTGAGATATATATATATATATACAGTGGTTGACAAATCACCAAAAAATCTACTCGCCACACAAAAAAATCTACTTGCCACCTAGTACCAAACGTGTGCTGCTTGGGCCAATATTTACTCGGCCGGGGGTTAAATCCACTCGCCCGGGGCGAGCAAATGTATAGGTTTGTCGAACACTGTATATATACAGTGTATATATATATATACAGTAGTCGACAAATCACCAAAAAATCTACTCGCCACACAAAAAAATCTACTCGCCACCTAGTACCAAAGTGCTTGGGCCAATAGGAGGTCGCCACGATGTTAAATCCACTCGCCCGGGGCGTGCAAATGTATAGGTTTGTCGAACACTGTATATATATATATATATATATATATATATATATATATATATATATATATATATATATATATATATATATATATATATATATATATATATATATATATATATATATATATATATATATATATATATATATATATAGTGTTCGACAAATCACCCAAAAATCTACTCGCCCAACCAAAAAATCTACTCGCCACCTAGTCCCGCCCCTAGTCAAACCCCCAACCCCGCTTTAAAATAAAATATATAAATAAAATACATTTAATAAATTCCTACTCAGAACAACAGTCGTTTTTGACATAAATGTATTTATTGTATTACATTATACTACAATTAGTCCTTGTTACGTGTGTGTGTGTGTGTGTCGGATCTAGAAATAAAAGCCAGGTGTGAATGACTAGTTTCCTGAGCCCCTTAACCAGTGTCTGGACGTCCCCGCTTCACAATATCTAAAGCAGCAATCCAGCCTGGGATCTTACCTGATCCGCAGTCCCTCAATGTCCAGGTACCTCATTCCCGCAATGTTAAACATTGGAGGGGATGTGTTCCCTACCTGTCTTCTGGGTTAGGTGGGTTCCGATGTCTCCCGTGTGAAGCTTGAGTCAGATCTGGAAGAAAGCAGTACAGGTTATTTCGGTGTAGTATAGAGCAGTTAAGATATATAGGGTAAATAAGATATCCAGATCCAGAGTGTGGGAGAGAGTGTGGGAGAGAGAGTGAGAGAGGGGAGGGACACAGAGGGGAGAGACACAGAGGGGAGAGACACAGAGGGGAGAGACACAGAGGGGAGAGACACAGAGGGGAGAGACACAGAGGGGAGAGACACAGAGGGGAGAGACACAGAGGGGAGAGACACAGAGGGGAGAGACACAGAGGGGAGAGACACAGAGGGGAGAGACACAGAGGGGAGAGACACAGAGGGGAGAGACACAGAGGGGAGAGACACAGAGGGGAGAGACACAGAGGGGAGAGCGGGTGGGTGACACACACACACACACACACACACACACAGAGGGTGGGTGATACACAGAGAGAGAGAGGGTGGGTGACTGACTGGGTGGGTGACTGACTGACTGGGTGGGTGACTGACTGACTGACTGGGTGGGTGACTGACTGACTGACTGGGTGGGTGACTGACTGACTGGGTGGGTGACTAACTGACTGACTGGGTGGGTGACTGACTGACTGACTGGGTGACTGACTGACTGACTGGGTGGGTGACTGACTGACTGGGTGGGTGACTGACTGACTGGGTGGGTGGGTGACTGACTGACTGACTGGGTGGGTGACTGACTGACTGACTGACTGGGTGGGTGACTGACTGACTGGGTGGGTGACTGACTGGGTGGGTGACTGACTGACTGGGTGGGTGACTGACTGGGTGGGTGACTGGATTTGACTGACTGACTTGACTGACTGGGTGGGTGGGTGACTGGATGGGTGGGTGACTGACTGACTGGGTGGGTGACTGACTGACTGGGTGGGTGACTGACTGACTGGGTGGGTGACTGACTGACTGGGTGGGTGACTGACTGACTGGGTGGGTGACTGACTGACTGGGTGGGTGACTGACTGACTGGGTGACTGACTGGGTGGGTGGGTGACTGACTGACTGACTGGGTGGGTGGGTGACTGACTGGGTGGGTGACTGACTTGACTGACTGGGTGGGTGACTGACTGACTGGGTGGGTGACTGACTGACTGGGTGGGTGACTGACTGGGTGGGTGACTGACTGGATGGGTGGGTGACTGGGTGGGTGGGTGACTGACTGGGTGGGTGACTGACTGGGTGGGTGACTGACTGGGTGGGTGACTGACTGGGTGGGTGACTGACTGGGTGGGTGACTGACTGGGTGGGTGACTGACTGGGTGGGTTGGTGGGTGGGTGACTGGGTGACTGACTGGGTGGGTGACTGACTGACTGACTGGGTGGGCGGGTGACTGACTGACTGGGTGGGTGGATGACTGACTGGGTGGGTGGATGACTGACTGACTGGGTGGGTGGATGACTGACTGACTGGGTGGGTGGGTGGATGACTGACTGACTGGGTGGGTGGATGACTGACTGACTGGGTGGGTGGATGACTGACTGACTGGGTGGGTGGATGACTGACTGACTGGGTGGGTGGATGACTGACTGACTGGGTGGGTGGATGACTGACTGACTGGGTGGGTGGATTACTGACTGACTGGGTGGGTGGGTGGATGACTGAGTGGGTGGGTGACTGAGTGGGTGGGTGACTAACTGGGTGGGTGGGTGACTGACTGACTGACTGGGTGGGTGACTGACTGACTGGGTGGGTGACTGACTGACTGGGTGGGTGACTGACTGGGTGGGTGGGTGACTGACTGGGTGGGTGGGTGACTGACTGGGTGACTGACTGACTGGGTGGGTGACTGACTGGGTGGGTGACTGACTGGGTGGGTGACTGACTGACTGGGTGGGTGGTTGACTGGGTGGGTTGGTGGGTGGGTGACAGACTGGGTGGATGACTGACTGACTGGGTGGGTGGATGACTGACAGACTGGGTGGGTGGATGACTGACTGACTGACTGGGTGGGTGGATGACTGACTGACTGGGTGGGTGGGTGGATGACTGAGTGGGTGGGTGACTGACTGGGTGGGTGACTGACTGGGTGGGTGGGTGACTGACTGACTGACTGGGTGGGTGGGTGACTGACTGGGTGGGTGGGTGACTGACTGACTGGGTGGGTGACTGACTGACTGGGTGGGTGGGTGACTGACTGACTGGGTGGGTGACTGACCGACTGGGTGGGTGACTGACTGACTGGGTGGGTGACTGACTGGGTGGGTGGGTGACAGGGTGGGTTGGTGGGTGGGTGACTGACTGGGTGGATGACTGACTGACTGGGTGGGTGACTGACTGACTGACTGGGTGGGTGACTGACTGACTGGGTGGGTGGATGACTGACTGGGTGGGTGGGTGGATGACTGACTGGGTGGGTGGATGACTGACTGGGTGGGTGGATGACTGACTGGGTGGGTGGATGACTGACTGGGTGGGTGGATGACTGACTGACTGGGTGGGTGGGTGGATGACTGACTGGGTGGGTGGGTGGATGACTGACTGACTGGGTGGGTGGATGACTGACTGACTGGGTGGGTGGATGACTGACTGACTGGGTGGGTGGATGACTGACTGACTGGGTGGGTGGATGACTGACTGACTGGGTGGGTGGATGACTGACTGACTGGGTGGGTGGATGACTGACTGGGTGGGTGGGTGGATGACTGACTGACTGGGTGGGTGGATGACTGACTGACTGACTGGGTGGGTGGATGACTGACTGACTGACTGGGTGGGTGGATGACTGACTGACTGACTGACTGGGTGGGTGGATGACTGACTGACTGGGTGGGTGGATAACTGACTGACTGGGTGGGTGACTGACTGGGTGGGTGACTGACTGGGTGGGTGACTGACTGGGTGGGTGGATGACTGGGTGGGTGACTGACTGGGTGGGTTGGTGGGTGGGTGACTGGGTGACTGACTGGGTGGGTGACTGACTGACTGGGTGGGCGGGTGACTGACTGACTGACTGGGTGGGTGGATGACTGACTGGGTGGGTGGATGACTGACTGACTGGGTGGGTGGGTGGATGACTGACTGACTGACTGGGTGGGTGGGTGGATGACTGACTGACTGGGTGGGTGGATGACTGACTGGGTGGGTGGATGACTGACTGACTGGGTGGGTGGATGACTGACTGACTGGGTGGGTGGATGACTGACTGACTGGGTGGGTGGATGACTGACTGACTGGGTGGGTGGATGACTGACTGACTGGGTGGGTGGATGACTGACTGACTGGGTGGGTGGATGACTGACTGACTGGGTGGGTGGGTGGATGACTGACTGGGTGGGTGGATGACTGACTGACTGACTGGGTGGGTGGATGACTGACTGACTGACTGACTGGGTGGGTGGATGACTGACTGACTGACTGACTGGGTGGGTGGATGACTGACTGACTGGGTGGGTGGATAACTGACTGACTGGGTGGGTGACTGACTGGGTGGGTGACTGACTGGGTGGGTGACTGACTGGGTGGGTGGATGACTGGGTGGGTGACTGACTGGGTGGGTTGGTGGGTGGGTGACTGGGTGACTGACTGGGTGGGTGACTGACTGACTGGGTGGGCGGGTGACTGACTGACTGACTGGGTGGGTGGATGACTGACTGGGTGGGTGGATGACTGACTGACTGGGTGGGTGGGTGGATGACTGACTGACTGACTGGGTGGGTGGGTGGATGACTGACTGACTGGGTGGGTGGATGACTGACTGACTGGGTGGGTGGATGACTGACTGACTGGGTGGGTGGATGACTGACTGACTGGGTGGGTGGATGACTGACTGACTGGGTGGGTGGATGACTGACTGACTGGGTGGGTGGATGACTGACTGACTGGGTGGGTGGATTACTGACTGACTGGGTGGGTGGGTGGGTGGGTGGGTGGATGACTGAGTGGGTGGGTGACTGAGTGGGTGGGTGACTAACTGGGTGGGTGGGTGACTGACTGACTGGGTGGGTGACTGACTGACTGGGTGGGTGACTGACTGGGTGGGTGGGTGACTGACTGGGTGGGTGGGTGACTGACTGGGTGGGTGGGTGACTGACTGGGTGACTGACTGACTGGGTGGGTGACTGACTGGGTGGGTGACTGACTGGGTGGGTGACTGACTGACTGGGTGGGTGGTTGACTGGGTGGGTTGGTGGGTGGGTGACTGACTGGGTGGATGACTGACTGACTGGGTGGGTGGATGACTGACTGACTGGGTGGGTGGATGACTGACTGACTGACTGACTGGGTGGGTGGATGACTGACTGACTGGGTGGGTGGGTGGATGACTGAGTGGGTGGGTGACTGACTGGGTGGGTGACTGACTGGGTGGGTGGGTGACTGACTGACTGACTGACTGGGTGGGTGACTGACTGGGTGGGTGGGTGACTGACTGACTGGGTGGGTGGATGACTGACTGACTGGGTGGGTGGGTGGATGACTGACTGACTGGGTGGGTGGATGACTGACTGACTGGGTGGGTGGATGACTGACTGGGTGGGTGGATGACTGACTGACTGGGTGGGTGGATGACTGACTGACTGGGTGGGTGGATGACTGACTGACTGGGTGGGTGGATTACTGACTGACTGGGTGGGTGGGTGGATGACTGAGTGGGTGGGTGACTGAGTGGGTGGGTGACTAACTGGGTGGGTGGGTGACTGACTGACTGACTAGGTGGGTGACTGACTGACTGGGTGGGTGACTGACTGACTGGGTGGGTGACTGACTGGGTGGGTGGGTGACTGACTGGGTGGGTGGGTGACTGACTGGGTGACTGACTGACTGGGTGGGTGACTGACTGGGTGGGTGACTGACTGGGTGGGTGACTGACTGACTGGGTGGGTGGTTGACTGGGTGGGTTGGTGGGTGGGTGACTGACTGGGTGGATGACTGACTGACTGGGTGGGTGGATGACTGACAGACTGGGTGGGTGGATGACTGACTGACTGACTGGGTGGGTGGATGACTGACTGACTGGGTGGGTGGGTGGATGACTGAGTGGGTGGGTGACTGACTGGGTGGGTGACTGACTGGGTGGGTGGGTGACTGACTGACTGACTGGGTGGGTGACTGACTGGGTGGGTGGGTGACTGACTGACTGGGTGGGTGACTGACTGACTGACTGGGTGGGTGGGTGACTGACTGACTGGGTGGGTGGGTGACTGACCGACTGGGTGGGTGACTGACTGACTGGGTGGGTGACTGACTGGGTGGGTGGGTGACAGGGTGGGTTGGTGGGTGGGTGACTGACTGACTGGGTGGGTGACTGACTGACTGACTGGGTGGGTGACTGACTGACTGGGTGGGTGGATGACTGACTGGGTGGGTGGGTGGATGACTGACTGGGTGGGTGGATGACTGACTGGGTGGGTGGATGACTGACTGGGTGGGTGGATGACTGACTGACTGGGTGGGTGGATGACTGACTGGGTGGGTGGGTGGATGACTGACTGACTGGGTGGGTGGATGACTGACTGACTGGGTGGGTGGATGACTGACTGACTGGGTGGGTGGATGACTGACTGACTGGGTGGGTGGATGACTGACTGACTGGGTGGGTGGATGACTGACTGACTGGGTGGGTGGATGACTGACTGACTGGGTGGGTGGGTGGATGACTGACTGACTGGGTGGGTGGATGACTGACTGACTGACTGGGTGGGTGGATGACTGACTGACTGACTGACTGGGTGGGTGGATGACTGACTGACTGACTGGGTGGGTGGATGACTGACTGACTGGGTGGGTGGATAACTGACTGACTGGGTGGGTGACTGACTGGGTGGGTGACTGACTGGGTGGGTGACTGACTGGGTGGGTGGATGACTGGGTGGGTGACTGACTGGGTGGGTTGGTGGGTGGGTGACTGGGTGACTGACTGGGTGGGTGACTGACTGACTGGGTGGGCGGGTGACTGACTGACTGACTGGGTGGGTGGATGACTGACTGGGTGGGTGGATGACTGACTGACTGGGTGGGTGGGTGGATGACTGACTGACTGACTGGGTGGGTGGGTGGATGACTGACTGACTGGGTGGGTGGATGACTGACTGACTGGGTGGGTGGATGACTGACTGACTGGGTGGGTGGATGACTGACTGACTGGGTGGGTGGATGACTGACTGACTGGGTGGGTGGATGACTGACTGACTGGGTGGGTGGATTACTGACTGACTGGGTGGGTGGGTGGGTGGATGACTGAGTGGGTGGGTGACTGAGTGGGTGGGTGACTAACTGGGTGGGTGGGTGACTGACTGACTGGGTGGGTGACTGACTGACTGGGTGGGTGACTGACTGGGTGGGTGGGTGACTGACTGGGTGGGTGGGTGACTGACTGGGTGGGTGGGTGACTGACTGGGTGACTGACTGACTGGGTGGGTGACTGACTGGGTGGGTGACTGACTGGGTGGGTGACTGACTGACTGGGTGGTTGACTGGGTGGGTTGGTGGGTGGGTGACTGACTGGGTGGATGACTGACTGACTGGGTGGGTGGATGACTGACTGACTGGGTGGGTGGATGACTGACTGACTGACTGACTGGGTGGGTGGATGACTGACTGACTGGGTGGGTGGGTGGATGACTGAGTGGGTGGGTGACTGACTGGGTGGGTGACTGACTGGGTGGGTGGGTGACTGACTGACTGACTGGGTGGGTGGGTGACTGACTGGGTGGGTGGGTGACTGACTGACTGGGTGGGTGACTGACTGGGTGACTGACTGACTGACTGACTGGGTGGGTGACTGACTGACTGGGTGGGTGGGTGACTGACCGACTGGGTGGGTGACTGACCGACTGGGTGGGTGACTGACTGACTGGGTGGGTGACTGACTGGGTGGGTGGGTGACAGGGTGGGTGACTGGGTGACTGACTGGGTGGGTGACTGACTGACTGGGTGGGCGGGTGACTGACTGACTGGGTGGGTGGATGACTGACTGACTGGGTGGGTGGGTGGATGACTGACTGACTGGGTGGGTGGGTGGATGACTGACTGACTGGGTGGGTGGATGACTGACTGACTGGGTGGGTGGATGACTGACTGACTGGGTGGGTGGATGACTGACTGACTGGGTGGGTGGATGACTGACTGACTGGGTGGGTGGATGACTGACTGACTGGGTGGGTGGATGACTGACTGACTGGGTGGGTGGATTACTGACTGACTGGGTGGGTGGGTGGGTGGATGACTGAGTGGGTGGGTGACTGAGTGGGTGGGTGACTAACTGGGTGGGTGGGTGACTGACTGACTGGGTGGGTGACTGACTGACTGGGTGGGTGACTGACTGACTGGGTGGGTGACTGACTGGGTGGGTGGGTGGGTGACTGACTGGGTGGGTGGGTGACTGACTGGGTGACTGACTGACTGGGTGGGTGACTGACTGGGTGGGTGACTGACTGACTGGGTGGGTGGTTGACTGGGTGGGTTGGTGGGTGGGTGACTGACTGGGTGGATGACTGACTGACTGGGTGGGTGGATGACTGACTGACTGGGTGGGTGGATGACTGACTGACTGACTGGGTGGGTGGATGACTGACTGACTGACTGGGTGGGTGGATGACTGACTGACTGACTGGGTGGGTGGATGACTGACTGACTGACTGGGTGGGTGGATGACTGACTGACTGACTGGGTGGGTGGATGACTGACTGACTGGGTGGGTGGATGACTGACTGACTGGGTGGGTGGATGACTGACTGACTGGGTGGGTGGATGACTGACTGACTGGGTGGGTGGATGACTGACTGACTGGGTGGGTGGATTACTGACTGACTGGGTGGGTGGGTGGGTGGATGACTGAGTGGGTGGGTGACTGAGTGGGTGGGTGACTAACTGGGTGGGTGGGTGACTGACTGACTGGGTGGGTGACTGACTGACTGGGTGGGTGACTGACTGGGTGGGTGGGTGACTGACTGGGTGGGTGGGTGACTGACTGGGTGGGTGGGTGACTGACTGGGTGACTGACTGACTGGGTGGGTGACTGACTGGGTGGGTGACTGACTGGGTGGGTGACTGACTGACTGGGTGGGTGGTTGACTGGGTGGGTTGGTGGGTGGGTGACTGACTGGGTGGATGACTGACTGACTGGGTGGGTGGATGACTGACTGACTGGGTGGGTGGATGACTGACTGACTGACTGACTGGGTGGGTGGATGACTGACTGACTGGGTGGGTGGGTGGATGACTGAGTGGGTGGGTGACTGACTGGGTGGGTGACTGACTGGGTGGGTGGGTGACTGACTGACTGGGTGGGTGGGTGACTGACTGGGTGGGTGGGTGACTGACTGACTGGGTGGGTGATTGACTGGGTGACTGACTGACTGACTGACTGGGTGGGTGACTGACTGACTGACTGGGTGGGTGGGTGACTGACCGACTGGGTGGGTGACTGACCGACTGGGTGGGTGACTGACTGACTGGGTGGGTGACTGACTGGGTGGGTGGGTGACAGGGTGGGTGACTGGGTGACTGACTGGGTGGGTGACTGACTGACTGGGTGGGCGGGTGACTGACTGACTGGGTGGGTGGATGACTGACTGACTGGGTGGGTGGGTGGATGACTGACTGACTGGGTGGGTGGGTGGATGACTGACTGACTGGGTGGGTGGATGACTGACTGACTGGGTGGATGACTGACTGACTGGGTGGGTGGATGACTGACTGACTGGGTGGGTGGATGACTGACTGACTGGGTGGGTGGATGACTGACTGACTGGGTGGGTGGATGACTGACTGACTGGGTGGGTGGATTACTGACTGACTGGGTGGGTGGGTGGGTGGATGACTGAGTGGGTGGGTGACTGAGTGGGTGGGTGACTAACTGGGTGGGTGGGTGACTGACTGACTGGGTGGGTGACTGACTGACTGGGTGGGTGACTGACTGACTGGGTGGGTGACTGACTGGGTGGGTGGGTGACTGACTGGGTGGGTGGGTGACTGACTGGGTGACTGACTGACTGGGTGGGTGACTGACTGGGTGGGTGACTGACTGGGTGGGTGACTGACTGACTGGGTGGGTGGTTGACTGGGTGGGTTGGTGGGTGGGTGACTGACTGGGTGGATGACTGACTGACTGGGTGGGTGGATGACTGACTGACTGGGTGGGTGGATGACTGACTGACTGACTGGGTGGGTGGATGACTGACTGACTGACTGGGTGGGTGGATGACTGACTGACTGACTGACTGGGTGGGTGGATGACTGACTGACTGACTGGGTGGGTGGATAACTGACTGACTGACTGGGTGGGTGGATAACTGACTGACTGACTGGGTGGGTGGATGACTGACTGACTGGGTGGGTGGATGACTGACTGACTGGGTGGGTGGATGACTGACTGACTGGGTGGGTGGATGACTGACTGACTGGGTGGGTGGATTACTGACTGACTGGGTGGGTGGGTGGGTGGATGACTGAGTGGGTGGGTGACTGAGTGGGTGGGTGACTAACTGGGTGGGTGGGTGACTGACTGACTGGGTGGGTGACTGACTGACTGGGTGGGTGACTGACTGACTGGGTGGGTGACTGACTGGGTGGGTGGGTGACTGACTGGGTGACTGACTGACTGGGTGGGTGACTGACTGGGTGGGTGACTGACTGGGTGGGTGACTGACTGACTGGGTGGGTGGTTGACTGGGTGGGTTGGTGGGTGGGTGACTGACTGGGTGGATGACTGACTGACTGACTGGGTGGGTGGATGACTGACTGACTGACTGACTGGGTGGGTGGATGACTGACTGACTGGGTGGGTGGGTGGATGACTGAGTGGGTGGGTGACTGACTGGGTGGGTGACTGACTGGGTGGGTGGGTGACTGACTGACTGACTGGGTGGGTGGGTGACTGACTGGGTGGGTGGGTGACTGACTGACTGGGTGGGTGACTGACTGACTGACTGGGTGGGTGGGTGACTGACTGGGTGGGTGGGTGACTGACTGGGTGGGTGGGTGACTGACTGACTGGGTGGGTGACTGACTGACTGGGTGGGTGACTGACTGGGTGGGTGGGTGACAGGGTGGGTTGGTGGGTGGGTGACTGACTGGGTGGATGACTGACTGACTGGGTGGGTGACTGACTGACTGACTGGGTGGGTGACTGACTGACTGGGTGGGTGGATGACTGACTGGGTGGGTGGGTGGATGACTGACTGGGTGGGTAGATGACTGACTGGGTGGGTGGATGACTGACTGGGTGGGTGGATGACTGACTGGGTGGGTGGATGACTGACTGACTGGGTGGGTGGATGACTGACTGGGTGGGTGGATGACTGACTGGGTGGGTGGATGACTGACTGACTGGGTGGGTGGATGACTGACTGACTGGGTGGGTGGATGACTGACTGACTGGGTGGGTGGATGACTGACTGACTGGGTGGGTGGATGACTGACTGACTGGGTGGGTGGATGACTGACTGACTGGGTGGGTGGGTGGATGACTGACTGACTGGGTGGGTGGATGACTGACTGACTGACTGGGTGGGTGGATGACTGACTGACTGACTGACTGGGTGGGTGGATGACTGACTGACTGACTGACTGACTGGGTGGGTGGATGACTGACTGACTGACTGGGTGGGTGGATGACTGACTGACTGACTGGGTGGGTGGATGACTGACTGACTGGGTGGGTGACTGACTGGGTGGGTGACTGACTGGCTGGGTGACTGACTGGGTGGGTGGATGACTGGGTGGGTGACTGACTGGGTGGGTTGGTGGGTGGGTGACTGGGTGACTGACTGGGTGGGTGACTGACTGACTGACTGACTGGGTGGGCGGGTGACTGACTGACTGACTGGGTGGGTGGATGACTGACTGGGTGGGTGGATGACTGACTGACTGGGTGGGTGGGTGGATGACTGACTGACTGGGTGGGTGGGTGGATGACTGACTGACTGGGTGGGTGGATGACTGACTGACTGGGTGGGTGGATGACTGACTGACTGGGTGGGTGGATGACTGACTGACTGGGTGGGTGGATGACTGACTGACTGGTGGGTGGATGACTGACTGACTGGGTGGGTGGATGACTGACTGACTGGGTGGGTGGATTACTGACTGACTGGGTGGGTGGGTGGGTGGATGACTGAGTGGGTGGGTGACTAACTGGGTGGGTGGGTGACTGACTGACTGGGTGGGTGACTGACTGACTGGGTGGGTGGGTGACTGACTGGGTGGGTGGGTGACTGACTGGGTGACTGACTGACTGGGTGGGTGACTGACTGGGTGGGTGACTGACTGGGTGGGTGACTGACTGACTGACTGGGTGAGTGACTGACTGACTGGGTGGGTGACTGACTGACTGGGTGGGTGACTGACTGACTGGGTGGGTGACTGACTGACTGGGTGGGTGACTGACTGACTGGGTGGGTGACTGACTGACTGGGTGGGTGACTGACTGACTGGGTGGGTGACTGACTGACTGGGTGGGTGACTGACTGACTGGGTGGGTGACTGACTGGGTGACTGACTGACTGGGTGACTGACTGACTGGGTGGGTGACTGACTGACTGGGTGGGTGACTGACTGACTGGGTGGGTGGATGACTGACTGGTTGGGTGACTGACTGACTGGGTGGGTGACTGACTAACTGGGTGGGTGACTGACTAACTGGGTGGGTGACTGACTGGGTGAGTGGGTGGGTGAACGACTGACTGGGTGGGTGACTGACTTTGACTGACTGGGTGGGTGACTGACTGACTGACTGACTGACTGGGTGGGTGGGTGGGTGACTGACTGACTGGGTGGGTGACTGACTTTGACTGACTGGGTGGGTGACTGACTGACTGACTGGGTGGGTGGGTGGGTGACTGACTGACTGGGTGGGTGACTGACTGGATGGGTGGGTGACTGACTGGGTGGGTGACTGACTGGGTGGGTGACTGACTGGGTGGGTGACTGACTGGGTGGGTGACTGACTGGGTGGGTGACTGACTGGGTGGGTGACTGACTGGGTGGGTGACTGACTGGGTGGGTGACTGACTGGGTGGGTTGGTGGGTGGGTGACTGGGTGACTGACTGGGTGGGTGACTGACTGACTGACTGGGTGGGCGGGTGACTGATTGACTGACTGGGTGGGTGGATGACTCACTGGGTGGGTGATGACTGACTGACTGGGTGGGTGGGTGGATGACTGACTGACTGGGTGGGTGGATGACTGACTGACTGGGTGGGTGGATGACTGACTGACTGGGTGGGTGGATGACTGACTGGGTGGGTGGATGACTGACTGACTGGGTGGGTGGATGACTGACTGACTGGGTGGGTGGATGACTGACTGACTGGGTGGGTGGATTACTGACTGACTGGGTGGGTGGGTGGGTGGATGACTGAGTGGGTGGGTGACTGAGTGGGTGGGTGACTAACTGGGTGGGTGGGTGACTGACTGACTGGGTGGGTGACTGACTGGGTGGGTGACTGACTGGGTGGGTGGGTGACTGACTGGGTGGGTGGGTGACTGACTGGGTGGGTGGGTGACTGGGTGGGTGACTGACTGGGTGGGTGACTGACTGGGTGGGTGACTGACTGGGTGGGTGGGTGGTTGACTGGGTGGGGTTGGTGGGTGGGTGACTGACTGGGTGGATGACTGACTGACTGGGTGGGTGGATGACTGACTGACTGGGTGGGTGGATGACTGACTGGGTGGGTGGATGACTGACTGACTGGGTGGGTGGGTGGGTGACTGACTGGGTGGGTGGGTGACTGGGTGGGTGGGTGACTGGGTGGGTGGGACTGACTGACTGACTGGGTGGGTGGGTGACTGACTGCGGTGGGTGGGTGACTGACTGACTGGTGGGGTGACTGACTGACTGACTGGGTGGGTGGGTGACTGACTGACTGGGTGGGTGACTGACTGACTGGGTGGGTGACTGACTGGGTGGGTGACAGGGTGGGTTGGTGGGTGGGTGACTGACTGGGTGGATGACTGACTGACTGGGTGGGTGACTGACTGACTGACTGGGTGGGTGACTGACTGACTGACTGGGTGGGTGGATGACTGACTGGGTGGGTGGGTGGATGACTGACTGGGTGGGTGGATGACTGACTGGGTGGGTGGATGACTGACTGGGTGGGTGGATGACTGACTGACTGGGTGGGTGGATGACTGACTGACTGGGTGGGTGGATGACTGACTGACTGGGTGGGTGGATGACTGACTGACTGGGTGGGTGGATGACTGACTGACTGGGTGGGTGGATGACTGACTGACTGGGTGGGTGGATGACTGACTGACTGGGTGGGTGGATGACTGACTGACTGGGTGGGTGGATGACTGACTGACTGACTGGGTGGGTGGGTGGATGACTGACTGACTGACTGGGTGGGTGGATGACTGACTGACTGACTGGTGGGTGGATGACTGACTGACTGACTGGGTGGGTGGATGACTGACTGACTGGGTGGGTGACTGACTGGGTGGGTGACTGACTGGGTGGTTGACTGACTGGGTGGGTGACTGACTGGGTGGGTGACTGACTGGGTGGGTGACTGACTGGGTGGGTGACTGACTGGGTGGGTGACTGACTGGGTGGGTGACTGACTGGGTGGGTGACTGACTGGGGTGGTGACTGACTGGGTGGGTTGGTGGGTGGGTGACTGGGTGACTGACTGGGTGGGTGACTGACTGACTGACTGGGTGGGCGGGTGACTGACTGACTGACTGGGTGGGCGGGTGACTGACTGACTGGGTGGGTGGATGACTGACTGGGTGGGTGGATGACTGACTGACTGGGTGGGTGGGTGGATGACTGACTGACTGGGTGGGTGGATGACTGACTGACTGGGTGGGTGGATGACTGACTGACTGGGTGTGTGGATGACTGACTGACTGGGTGGGTGGATGACTGACTGACTGGGTGGGTGGATGACTGACTGACTGGGTGGGTGGATTACTGACTGACTGGGTGGGTGGGTGGATGACTGAGTGGGTGGGTGACTGAGTGGGTGGGTGACTAACTGGGTGGGTGGGTGACTGACTGACTGGGTGGGTGACTGACTGACTGGGTGGGTGACTGGGTGGGTTGACTGACTGACTGGGTGGGTGACTGACTGACTGGGTGGGTGGGTGACTGACTGGGTGGGTGACTGACTGACTGGGTGGGTGGGTAGGTGACTACTTGTGGTCTCTCTCCCTCTCCCCCCCCCCTACACACACACACACACACACACACATACACTCTCTCTCCCCCCCTACACACACGCTCTCTCCCCCCCTACACACACGCTCTCTCTCTCCCCCCTACACACACGCTCTCTCTCAGCCCCCTCCACACACAGTGGAGTAGGGGGAAGCGCCAAGACTCGGCTCTCCAGCCTCCCCAGGCAGCACACGGGAGGGGGCCGCATGGGAGCAGGGCAGCACACGGGAGGGAAGCAGCACACGGGAGGGGGCCAGCACGGGATCGGGGCAGCACACGTGAGGGGGGCGCATGGGAGCGGGGCAGCACATGGGAGCGGGGCAGCACATGGGAGGGGGCCAGCACGGGAGCGGGGCAGCACACGGGAGCGGGGCAGCACACGGGAGCGGGGCAGCACACGGGAGCGGGGCAGCACACGGGAGGGGGGCAGCACACGGGAGGGGGGCAGCACACGGGAGGGGGCAGCACACGGGAGCGGGGGCAGCACACGGGAGGGGGGCAGCACACGGGAGGGGGCCACATGGAGCGGGGCAAGCACATGGGAGCGGGGCAAGCACGGGAGCGGGGCAGCACATGGGAGCGGGACGCACGGGAGCGGGGCAGCACACGGGAGGGGGCAGCACACGGGAGCGGGGCAGCACACGGGAGGGGGGCAGCACACGGGAGGGGGCCACATGGGAGCGGGGCAAGCACATGGGAGCGGGGCAAGCACGGGAGCGGGGCAAGCACGGGAGCGGGGCAGCACATGGGAGCGGGACGCACGGGAGCGGGGCAGCACACGGGAGCGGGGCAGCACACGGGAGCGGGGCAGCACACGGGAGGGGGGCAGCACACGGGAGCGGGGCAGCACACGGGAGGGGGGCAGCACACGGGAGGGGGCCACATGGGAGCGGGGCAAGCACATGGGAGCGGGGCAAGCACGGGAGCGGGGCAAGCACGGGAGCGGGGCAGCACATGGAGCGGGACGCACGGGAGCGGGGCAGCACACGGGAGCGGGGCAGCACACGGGAGGGGGGCAGCACACGGGAGGGGGGCAGCACACGGGAGGGGGGCAGCACACGGGAGGGGGCCACATGGGAGCGGGGCAAGCACATGGGAGCGGGACGCACGGGAGCGGGGCAGCACACGGGAGCGGGGCAGCACACGGGAGGGGGGCAGCACACGGGAGGGGGCAGCACACGGGAGGGGGGCAGCACACGGGAGGGGGGCAGCACACGGGAGGGGGCCACATGGGAGCGGGGCAAGCACATGGGAGCGGGGCAAGCACGGGAGCGGGGCAGCACATGGGAGCGGGACGCACGGGAGCGGGGCAGCACACGGGAGGGGGGCAGCACACGGGAGGGGGGCAGCACACGGGAGGGGGGCAGCACACGGGAGGGGGCCACATGGGAGCGGGGCAAGCACATGGGAGCGGGACGCACGGGAGCGGGGCAGCACACGGAGCGGGGCAGCACACGGGAGGGGGGCAGCACACGGGAGGGGGCAGCACACGGGAGGGGGGGCAGCACACGGGAGGGGGGCAGCACACGGGAGGGGGCCACATGGGAGCGGGGCAAGCACATGGGAGCGGGGCAAGCACGGGAGCGGGGCAGCACATGGGAGCGGGACGCACGGGAGCGGACAAGCACGGGAGCGGGGCAGCACACGGGAGCGGACAAGCACGGGAGCGGGCAGCACACGGGAGCGGACAAGCACGGGAGCGGACAAGCACGGGAGAGGGGCAAGCACGGGAGAGGGGCAGCACATGGGAGCGGACAAGCACGGGAGCGGACAAGCACGGGAGCGGGGCAGCACATGGGAGCGGACAAGCACGGGAGCGGACAAGCACGGAGAGGGGCAGCACATGGGAGCGGACAAGCACGGGAGCGGACAAGCACGGGAGAGGGGCAAGCACGGGAGAGGGGCAGCACATGGGAGCGGACAAGCACGGGAGCGGACAAGCACGGGAGCGGGGCAGCACATGGGAGCGGACAAGCACGGGAGCGGACAAGCACGGGAGCGGGAACCACCACCACCCCACCCACGTGCACAGCCGCGCAACACAACCCCCCCATCCCATCCCAGGTGGCGGACACCCAGGGCAGGGGGAGGGCAGGATGGGGAAGATTCGGGGGAAGGAGCTAACCCAGCGCTGCCTGCCGGCCCTCTTCCCCACGTTAACCCAATCAGGGAGGGGGATTATTTAATAATTTATTTAAAAAAAAAAAATTGGCGCGAGCAGGGGAATTCATAAAGCCGCAGCAACGACTCGCCAGCGGCCAAAATCCACTCGCCACGGGGGTGTAGTTATAATTAATTGTCGAACACTGTTTATATATATATATATATGTAGAGGTATCAGTATCGTGTTAGCCGAGCTTCAATAATCAAAACAGGGGGTAGAGAGAAGACATCCTTGAGCAGAACGCAAGAGTCAGGATGGTGTATAGTGGACAGCAGGAGGCTACAGGAGAGAATACAATATATACAGAGCACAGTTACAAATTGTAGGGGAGACAGGTGAGAGGCAGGAAGGCCGGACAGCAGGAGGTTACAGGGGACGGGAGAGAATATAATATATACAGAGCACAGTTACAGATTGTAGGGGAGACAGGTGAGAGATAGGAAGGCCAGACAGCAGGAAGTTACAGGAGACGGGAGAGAATATAAAATACTAGCTGAGAGACCCGGCGTTGCCCGGGATGTAATGTTCCCGTTCCTCTCTCTCCTCCCCCCTCTCTCTGTTTGTCCCCCATTCACATCAATCCAGTCCCCCCCCTCCCTCCCTCCTTTACAGCTTCATGTAGCGTGTGTGCGTCAGTCACTGTGTGTTTGGTCGCGCGTCAGTGAGTCTGAGGCAGAAACACAAACACACACAGACTGACTGACGCACACACAGTCAGTGTGTGCCTCAGTCAGTGTGTGCGTGCGTCAGTCAGGCTTTGTGTGCGCGTCAGTCAGTGTGTGCGTGCGTGCGGCAGTCAGTCAGTGTGTGCGCGCGGGGCGTCAAGGCAGGGGGGGGCGTCAAAGGGAGGGGGGGGCGTCAAAGGGAGGGGGGGGGCGTCAAAGGGAGGGGGGGGGCGTCAAAGGGAGGGGGGGGGGCGTCAAAGGGAGGGGGGGCGTCAAAGGAGGGGGGGGGCGTCAAAGGGAGGGGGGGGGGGCGTCAAAGGGAGGGGGGGGGCGTCAAAGGAGGGGGGGGGGCGTCAAAGGGAGGGGGGGGCGTCAAAGGGAGGGGGGGCGTCAAAGGGAGGGGGGGCGTCAAAGGGAGGGGGGGGCGTCAAAGGGAGGGGGGGGGGCGTCAAAGGGAGGGGGGGGCGTCAAAGGGAGGGGGGGGGGCGTCAAAGGGAGGGGGGGGGCGTCAAAGGGAGGGGGGGGGCGTCAAAGGGAGAGGGGGGGGGCGTCAAAGGAGAGGGGGGGGGGGCGTCAAAGGGAGGGGGCGTCAAAGGGAGGGGGGGGGGCGTCAAAGGGAGGGGGGGGGGCGCCTCAAAGGCATGGATTCCTCCCCCTGCATTTCCTGCAGTGGACAGGAGGGGGGGGGGCAGTGGACAGGAGGGGGGGGGGCAGTGGACAGGAGGGGGGGGGGCAGTGGACAGGAGGGAGGGGGCAGTGGACAGGAGGGAGGGGGCAGTGGACAGGAGGGGGGGGGGCAGTGGACAGGAGGGGGGGGGCAGTGGACAGGAGGGGGGGGCAGTGGACAGGAGGGGGGGCAGTGGACAGGAGGGGGGGGCAGTGGACAGGAGGGGGGGGCAGTGGACAGGAGGGGGGGGCAGTGGACAGGAGGGGGGGGCAGTGGACAGGAGGGGGGGGCAGTGGACAGGAGGGGGGGGCAGTGGACAGGAGGGGGGGGGGCAGTGGACAGGAGGGAGGGGGCAGTGGACAGGAGGGGGGGGGCAGTGGACAGGAGGGGGGGGGCAGTGGACAGGAGGGGGGGGGCAGTGGACAGGAGGGGGGGGGCAGTGGACAGGAGGGGGGGGGCAGTGGACAGGAGGGGGGGGCAGTGGACAGGAGGGGGACAGGAGGGGGGACAGGAGGTGGGACGCAGTGGACAGGAGGGGGGACGCAGTGGACAGGAGGGGGGACGCAGTGGACAGGAGGGGGGACGCAGTGGACAGGAGGGGGGGGGCAGTGGACAGGAGGGGGGGCAGTGGACAGGAGGGGGGGGCAGTGGATAGGAGGGGGGGCAGTGGACAGTGACACACACACACACACACACACACACACCTCAGTTGATGCGCCCTTTCTCAGTTCCGTTTGGCGCCGGAGGTGGGGAGCGACACCTACCTGTACTTCCGGGCGCCGCCACCGTCTGACTCGGCGCCGCGAGGGAGGAAGGGGGTCCGCCATCTTACGCGCCGCGTGGCAGCTGCGGGAAGCGAGATGATTTGGAGCGGGGGAGAGGTGATTTGGAGCGGGGAGAGGTGATTTGGAGCGGGGAGAGGTGATGCCGCTGGGGAGGGGGAAGAGGTGATGCCGCTGGGGAGGGGGAAGAGGTGATGCCGCTGGGGAGGGGGAAGAGGTGATGCCGCTGGGGAGGGGGAAGAGGTGATGCCGCTGGGGAGGGGGAAAAGTGATTTGGAGAGGGGAGAGAGGTGTGTGTGTGTGTTTTATTTATTTTTTTGACCTTTGGCCCGTCACTCCGCTCAGGCCAATGAGAGGTGTGGGGGGCGGGCCAAGGGGGTGGTGTGAGTGTGTGAGGCCAATGAGAGGTGTGCGGGGGCGGGCGGGCCAAGGGACCAATGAGATTGCCGCTAGGGACACCGGACATCCAGCAGGCAGGCATGCATGCAGGCAGGCATGCATGCAAACATACAGTGCTTTCACTAATATAGTATAAGATACAGAGCACAGTTAGGCTGCGTCCATAGAGGGGGAAGCAGTGTGGAGCCGCTCTGAAGCCTGTGCGCTTTCATGCACATGCAGGCGAGCCAGCGTGCGCGATAGGGGAGGGGGGGGGGGAGGCCGGGCAGTACTGTCGCTGGGCCAATAGCCAGCGACGCACCGACGTCACGGCGCCGTGACGTTGACACTGCTCCGCGCTGATTGGATGTTTTCAGCTGACAGCGCTCTGAAAAAAAGCTTCGCCTGTCGGCTTAAAATTCCAACTCTTCAGCACGCCTGCGGAAGCTCGCGTGAGCCCCCTCTCAAGACATCCTCATTGAGGATGCCGGGGCTCAGCGCGGAGCGTCCGCACGGCTCAGTGCTGCCTGTCCTTCTATGGACGCAGCCTTATAGATTGTAGGGAAGACAGGTAAGAGGCAGGAAGGCCGGACAGCAGGAGGTTACAGGAGACAGGAGAGAATACAATATATACAGATCGTAGGGGAGACAGGAAGGCCGGACAGCAGGAGGTTACAGGAGACGGGAGAGAATACAATATATACAGATCACAGTTACAGATTGTAGGGGAGACAGGTGAGAGGCAGGAAGGCCGGACAGCAGGAGGTGACAGGAGAGAATACCAAAGAAATGTGAAACAAAAACAATAAAAGTGATGATATTATACATGAGGTGAAAAATAGCAGCTCTAACCCCGTTACATGGCCCGTGCTCTGGTAGTTTGATGAACAGCTGTGAAATATATGAAATGAAAAAATACAAATAATGGTGCAGCCAATAATAAAAGTGACTTATTTAAAGACACAGACTTCAGAGGAGGGCCTATTACATGCTCCCAGCAGGGAGGGGGGTCTCTGATATGCTACTTCTCCTAGAAGAAATCTGTGAGTGAGACCAACACATCATGTTTAGATAGAAGTAACTTTTATTATTGGCTGCACCATTATTTGTATTTTTTCATATATTTCACCCCGTGACCCACAAGCGCTCCCCTTACCTGGCAGGCGACATACTACTTTGGGACCAGAGGACGGCCCATCTCATGGGGATAGAAGCTGCTGTTTATTCATCTCATACATAATATCGTCACGTCTCTGGGGAAGGTTATAGTCACATTATTACATTTGAGGTATCTATGTGTAAGTAATGTCACTGTACCTTGGCACACTATATACTGGGGTAACAATCCTTGTTTATGTTATTGGTTGCACTATATACTGGGGTAAAAACCCTTGTTTATGTTATTGGTTGCACTATATACTGGGTAAAAACCCTTGTTTATGTTATTGGTTGCACTATATACTGGGGTAAAAACCCTTGTTTATGTTATTGGTTGCACTATATAGTGGGGTAAAAACCCTTGTTTATGTTATTGGTTGTACTATATATTGGGGTAACAACCCTTGTTTATGTTATTGGTTGCACTATATAACTTTGTAAGAAATACCCAGGATGCGCCGGTTACATTTGCTTTCCTGTCACACGATAACCCTGTGACAGGGTGCCTTCCCTAATAGCTTTGTAGGGAAACCTGTGTACAGAGCGCGAGCCCAGCACTGAGCAGGTTAATATCAGGGCAGGTTAATATCAGGGCAGGTTAATATCAGGGCAGGTTCTCCTAATTAGCTCAGCTGGCTCGTTAGACCGTTAATAAGCCTAAAAGCTCAGTGCTCAGGACTCTGATCCAGCAAACACAGAGAGACCGTCTCCCTCTGTCTCACTCCCCCGTGTGACCGTCTCCCTCTGTCTCACTCCCCCGTGTGACCGGCTCCCTCTGTCTCACCCCCCCGTGTGACCGGCTCCCTCTGTCTCACCCCCCCGTGTGACCGGCTCCCTCTGTCTCACCCCCCCGTGTGACCGGCTCCCTCTGTCTCACCCCCCCGTGTGACCGGCTCCCTCTGTCTCTCCCCCCTCGTGTGACCGGCTCCCTCTGTCTCACCCCCCCGTGTGACCGGCTCCCTCTGTCTCTCCCCCCTCGTGTGACCGGCTCCCTCTGTCTCTCCCCCCCGTGTGACCGGCTCCCTCTGTCTCTCCCCCCTCGTGTGACCGGCTCCCTCTGTCTCTCCCCCCCCGTGTGACCGGCTCCCTCTGTCTCTCCCCCCCCGTGTGACCGGCTCCTCTGTCTCTCCCCCCTCGTGTGACCGGCTCCCTCTGTCTCTCCCCCCCCGTGTGACCGGCTCCCTCTGTCTCTCCCCCCCCCCCGTGTGACCGGCTCCCTCTGTCTCTCCCCCCTTGTGTGACCGCTCCCTCTGTCTCCCCCCCCCCGTGTGACCGGCT